>NC_142009.1:118674365-118974365 GCF_049901735.1 Notechis scutatus | reverse complement strand
CTCTTTGGTCATAATGATAGTTTCATGTTTTCTCCAGGTCATGATTGCCATTGACCCCTAGAGCTTCTTCACCTCTGCAAGACTTGTAAAAAAACCAACCTGAATCACAGGTTGCCTATTTTGGCCTATTATTTGGGCTCCCAGGAAAACACAGCAGAACACTTGCATTTGATTTTTTTTTTGCTTTTAGGGACAGGTTCATCATTTCATTGTTCCATTAAAGAGAGGGAGAGGAGAAGCCCAGCTTTATTTCAAATCAGTGACTGGTGTTATGTTATGTACAGTAACCAACAGATGTAGAGGTCTTTGCCTATAATGAAATGAAGGACCAGCAGACAAATACCACAGCATCATTTGACTCAGAAAATACTGTAGCAGGAAAAGGTAGATTGAGGTTACCATCCCATATCATGCTTTCTTGCCTTTGAGAAATTATCTGTGGCCTATTTTTTGTGTGTCTGGGCTAGCTGGCCATACAACCTGTAGCATCTGTCCAGAGGAGAAATGCCATAGCTCACTTTGTATTTGGAAGCTAAATTGGATTGAGTATGTTTATTTCTTGGATGTTTATGGAGATTCTCAGTCATCCAGGTCATGGTTGTCCCAAAGATGCTTTTTTCAAGAGGCAACTGGACTTCCTGGTTTTTCTTTGAAGATGTTTCGCTTCTCATCCAAGAGGTTTCTTCAGCTCTGACTGGATGGTGGGGGATGGATATTCATTGGATGAGAGACATCAGGGAACACCAGGACCTGAGATTAATTAGAAAGTAGAAAAAGAACCCTGGAAAAAAAGAAAGAAATATACACTTATATTCATGAAGTCAGAAGAATGGACCTTTTACCATTTAAATGTTTGGCGAATGAAGGGAAGCATTGTGCTGGGGCAGTAAGAATGCTTTCTGTGTAAAACCTGTGCAAGAAATAATTGAGATATAATATACATGTTGTTACTATACCCATAATTTTATATTAAGCACATGAAAAATATCAGATATCATCTTCATGAAAGAAGATAATCTGGCAATAGTGTCTGGATCTAGTGGAGGGCTTATATGCAGAAATGTTCCTGATAGTATAACTTTGCACAGAGAAATCAGTGGGAAAAGTAGAGAGGACCAACATTTTCCTTTTTAGCTTGGAAATTTATCTAGGAAGAAAACCTCTCAAAGCTATTTCATTGTAATGTGGGAAGAACTCTCTCTAAATTGACTAATATTTGAATATTAATAGGGAACAGATTGCCATTTCCTTCTTGCGAGATGTATGTTTTCTTACCCCTCATCAAACTCAAACTCTGGTATTTCCATGCTCAAAAGGAAGCAACCTATACTCTATTTCAATTCTGTAGAACAAAGTACAGATGGGAAACTCTTTTGCTCCCATAGTAAAGAGACATGTTACTAAGCCTTTATAGAGGAGTAAGCAGGCCTTTACAGTAAAGTAAGCAGAAGAAAAATGATGCAAGAACTTTGAAGATTGTTTATTATAAACAAGCTTTGGGCTTAATGCTTGAAACTTGCTGGAATTCTTTCATAATTCTTAGTTTATCTTCAGTATCACAAAGTGATCAGATAGTTTCTAGAACCTAGAGGCTTGTGTGTAAACCAATCTTCAAGGAGAAACCTCATATCCTGGTGGTCTGTCCTGCAAGTGATAACCAGGTTTATCTCTGTTAGATCCTAAAGATCATTCCAGCTGGTTAGAGGCTGCTATCTCTTGGGATATGCATCATTCATACAAATTTTAAAAAAAGACTCCATTCAAATAGATCCCTATATCTCTGTATAGAGAAAGAGATATAATTCAGGGAAGGGATTTCTTATTCACTAATTGTCATATCACACAACTGCTATTCTTGACAAATAGAGAGTACAGCTGAGATTGATAAAGTGTGATTAATCATGATAAAATGGTCATTTAGCACTTTCAAATCTAACACTCTAAGACAGGGCCGTCAAACTCGCGCCCCGTGGCCTCATGTGTCACACACTGGCCACGGCCATGCCCGGTTTAGGGAAGGGGAAAAAAGTCAAGATATGTCATGTTACGATGCCGTGATGATATGAATTTGACACCCTTGCTCTAGGTCTAGGACAATATAAGAAGCACTTATTCTTCTCTTCACCTAACAAACACTCTTCAAAACAATAATCCCTCTTGCAGCTGATCCTTAGCTGCTTATTCTTTGCTGAACTAATTGTGAGATATAATTTAGCCAAGTAAAGTTATTCTTTGCTGAACTAATTGTGAGATATAATTTAGCCAAGTAAAGCTACTCGGTTTTATAGATGACTGGGGCAATCCCTTATCTCATATTCATCTGGTTACATTGGGATTATTACGGTAGTTTCCACCAGTGGTGCGATTCAACCAGTGTAACAACCGGTTCGGTGAGCGTGAGCTTTGCACACGCATGCACCAAATGTGTGTTCTGCGCCTGAGCTCCACATTTTAAAAAGCCCATTTTCAGCTCTAATACTTACCTTCAACTGCAGCCCCTGTGAATAAAACAGCTGAGGCGGGCCACAGGAAAGAGCAGGGGTGGGCGGGCCCACATGCTCATCAGAGTGAACTGGTTCAGAGCCAGCTGATCATCAGAACTAGGGATTTGCCCGAACTGGTCAAATCCCACCCCTGGTTTCCACTCTTACTGAAACACATTTGCATTTCTAAATGCCTGCACTTTCCCTTAAAAATACTGGATAAAAAATACCCCGTTCAAACAGTTTGATGTTAATTTGTTTGGAAGACAGCAATCTGTGAGAAGGAATACTTTTGACTCAGGTGTTAACAGACCCATAGCAAGTAAACCTCTGAGGCGGGTAGATTCCTCAAAGAATAACTTTATTGGCTATCTCATATGGGCACAGATCTGGTGAAAACCGACTGTGACAGTTCCCACGGTTTTCACCTAATTAAAAGTAAAGGTTTGTCACTTTCTCAAAACAATCAGTCACATGGTCCAATCATGGTGCTGTCTGGTTGTCTGGTGACATCACTCCTCCTTCCTCTGACTAGGTGTGAGAATGTCCTTGGTTCCCAAGAGAAAGTATTTTGTTTTAGCTACAAAATCCCAGCTACCTCAGATCCCTATTCCCTCAGCTGCAGTGTGGCAACCGTGAAACTGTCAAGGTGGCTTCTGTCAAGTCAGCTTCAGGGTTTACATTGAGGATATATTTGAACAGCAAATTAGTAGTGACACTATAGAGGTCATCCTCAACTTATGATTGCAATTGAGCCCAACATTTCTGTTGCTGGGCAATACATTGGTTAAGTGCATTTTGTCCTATTTCACCACCTTACTTGCCACAGTTGTTAAGTGAATTATTGCAGTTGTTAAGCTAATAACATAGCTGTTAAGTAAATATGGCTTCCCCATGGATTTTACTTGTCACAAGGTGGCAAAAAGGTGACCACATGACCCTCCCCGGGACACGGCATCCATCATAAATAGAAGCCACTTGCCACATGTCTGAATTTTGATCACATGACCGTGGAAATGCTGCAATGGTCGTAAGTGTGAAAAGCTGGTTATGAGCCGCTTTTTTCAGTGCCGTTGTAATGCTGAACAGTCACTAAATGAACTGCTGTAAGTCAAGGAGCACCTGTATGTGATTCTCCAACAAATGCCTACAATTGGAAAAAAATGCTTAGCTCTTTTTAAAAGCATAAACTCTTTAGCGCCCAGCGGCATGTACATTGCCATTCCAGTTTCAGGGATGAAGGTCTGGATTAGCTGGATAGCTGGATTTGGGCACTAACTAAAGGCCTTATTAATATTGCCATGCAGAGACCTCTGTTCCTCCTGAGAACCTTCCGTCTTGCCTAATGCTTCTCCTTTAGGAGAGGTGGTATTCAGCAGGTTCTGACCAGTTCTGGAAATTTTGAGTAGTTCAGAGAATTGTCAAATACCACCTCTGACTGGCCCCGCCCCCATCTATTCTCTGTCTCCCAAGTCCCAGCTGATTGGCTGGATCTTCTTTTGTTGCCCTGCACAGGAGAACGGAGCTGGAAAGCAGGTTAGTAGGGAGGGGAGGGAATGGGGATTTTGCAGTAACCTTCCCCCAGGAGTGGGGTGGGAATGGAGATTTTACAGTATCCTTCTCCTGCCATGCCTATCAAGCCAGGCCCACAGAACCGGTAGTAAAAAAAAATTTGAATCCCACCACTATCCCTTAGGCTCCTTTTTATTTGCTGGCAAGAGTGAGAAGAAATACAGTTTCCTTTACCTTAACATCCCCTCTCACTAAAAGATTCATTGCTGATGTACTGAGCACACACACTTGTTTAAATCCAGGCAAGCTGCTCAATTTACCCGGTTGCTTGCAAATGCAGGCTCCCCCTCCCACGGTACCTGAAATCTAAGACAAATGAAAGCATCTGGTGAAGAAAAACCCCAAAGTGCCTTCAAGTCAGCATTGAACAAGTCCCTGGGGTTTCCTTGGCAAGTTTTCAGAAGTCGTTTGCCATTGTGCATAGCTTGAAACATGCTGTCGGTATTTGTTTAAAATGCAGCCTGGAAACTTCACACAGGAAGTTCTTAATATATTCTATAAAGAATGGAAGATAGAAGCCTGCCACTATGATGTATTCTTCTCATTTAGGCTTCCAATAATGTCTGCTAGGAGCAATAAAGCAAATGAGGAGACCAATTCCTTTCTCAGGGTCTGGTTGCCATGAGTATATGTAAATTTTAAATTGGTTCATGAAGACATAACTGCATGTGAGTTTTCAAAAGAGCAATTTCCCCCTGTCTTCTCTTTCTTTTCACTATTTCTCAGCAAAGGGAAATAGAATAATACTGCACCAGGGTTGCAGATATGATGCTGTGATCTTGTAATAGACGGTCAGGTACCAGATACAGTTTGGGTCACATATGGTTTGTTGCAGTGGTGGGATTCAATTTTTTTTACTACTGATTCTGTGGGCGTGGCTTGGTGGGCATGGTGTGGCTTGGTGGGAGTGGCAGGGGAAGGATACTGCAAAATCCCCATTCCCACCCGACTCCTGGGGGAAGGTTACTACAAAATCCCTATTCCCTCCCCACCCCACTAACCTGCTTTCCAGCTCCGTTCTCCTGTGCAGGGCAACAAAAGAAGACACAGTTGATCAGCTGGGATTCAGGAGGCAGAGAATAGATGGGGATGGTGCCAGTCAGAGGTGGTATTTGCCGGTTTTCTGAACTACTCAAAATTTATGCTACTGGTTCTCCAGAACTGGTCAGAACCTGCTGAATACCACCTTTGGTTTGTTGGGCTAATGCAAGATTAATGGTGAGCTTAGGAAAGAAGTATGTAATGCAATAGAAGCAGTCAGAAACCTGGGAAACAATTCATAATACTGGTTGTCAGAAATTTTTAGACCAGAGAATAGGAGCAAAAACACAGACACACACTCAACACTGTTACTTTATTGGTAGTTTTGCTGCTCCTCCTGAATTAAACATTATCCCAAAATAATGGATCCTAAAAAAGGCCTAATATCTAAAGTAGATTCTACGCACTAAAACTCTGTTGTTGTGCCAACGCCCCAGAGGACAAGCTCAGGATCCAAAAAGATCTTGACAGACTTGAACAATGGGGCCTATCCAACAAAACCGAAATTTAATGTGGAGAAAAGTAAGGTTTTACACCTGGGTAGGAAAAACCAAAGGTACAAGTACAGTACAGATTAGGTGAAACCTGGCTCAAAAACAGTAAGTGACATGAGTCAGCAGTGTACGGTAGCAGCCAAAAAAACCTAATACAATCCTTGGTTTTATAAACAGAGGCATATAATCAAAATTATGTGAACTATCAATATTGCTTTACAAAGCCTTAGTAAGATTAAACCTGGAATACTGCATCCAGTTTTGGTCACCATGTTACAAAAAAGATATTGAGACTTTGGAAAAAGTGCAAAGAAGAGCAACTAAAATGATTAAAGGCCTGGAGACTAAAATATATGGGGGATGGTTGCAGGATTTGGGTTTGGCTAGTCTAGAGAAAAGGAGGACTGAGGTGATATGATAGCAGTATTCCAGTATTTGACAGGCTGCCACAAAGAGGAGGAGGATCAATTTATTTTCCAAAGCACCAGAGGGCAGGACAAGAAACAATGGATGGAAACTAATCATGGAGAGAAGCAACCTTGAATTAAGGAGAAACTTCCTAACAGTGAGGACAATTAACTTGTGACTGTAACTTTGTCGCTTGTTTCCTTACGATCTCTATTGACTGTTTCCTAGTATGATTTGATTGCTTATTGTACCCAATGACTATTATTAAGTGTTGTACCTGATGATTCTTGACTCTTAATGAATATCTCTTTTCTTTTATGTATACTGAGAGCATATGCACCAAGACAAATTCCTTGTGTGTCTAATCACACTTGGCCAATAAAGAATTCTATTCTATTCTATTCTATTCTATTCTATTATTCTATTCTATTCTATTCTATTCTATTCTATTCTATTCCATTCCATTCCATTCCACTCCACTCCACTCCACTCCACCCCACCCCATCCCATCCCATTCCATTCCATTCTATTCCATTCCATTCCGTTCCATTCTATTCCATTCTTTTCTATTCCATTCCATTTTATTCCATTCCATTCCATTCCATTCTATTCTATTCCATCCATTCTATTCTATTCTATTCTATTCTATTCTATTCTATTCTATTCTATTCCATTCCATTCCATTCCATTCCACTCCACTCCACTCCACTCCACTCCACCCCACCCCATCCCATCCCATTCCATTCCATTCTATTCCATTCCATTCCGTTCCATTCTATTGCATTCTTTTCTATTCCATTCCATTTTATTCCATTCCATTCCATTCCATTCTATTCTATTCCATCCATTCTATTCTATTCTATTCTATTCTATTCTATTCTATTCTATTCTATTCTGTTCTGTTCTGTTCTGTTCTGTTCTGTTCTGTTCTGTTCTGTTCTGTTCTGTTCCGTTCCGTTCCGTTCCTTTCTATTCTATTCTATTCCATCCATTCTATTCTATTCCATTCCATTCCGTTCCATTCCGTTCCATTCCATTCCATTCCACTCCACTCCACTCCACTCCACTCCACTCCACTCCATTCCATTCCATTCCATTCCATTCCATCCCATCCCATTCCATTCTATTCCATTCCATTCCATTCTATTCCATTCTTTTCTATTCCATTCCATTCCATTCCATCTATTCTATTCCATTCCATTCCATTCCACTCCATTCTATCCTTTTCCATTCCATCCCATCCCATCCCATCCCATCCTATTCCATTCCATTCCATTCCATTCCATTCTATTCTATTCAACCGGTGGAACATCTTGCCTTCAGACGTTGTGGGTGCTTCATCACTGAAGGTTTTGAAGAAAAGACTGGACAGTCACTTGTCTGAAATAGTATAGGATCTCCTGCCTGTGCAGGGGTCTGGACTAGAACACCTCCAAGGTCCCTTCCAGCTCTATTCTGATTCTGATTCATAACACTATCTCAAGAATATTTGTACAGTTGTTTTCTCTACCCCATGGAGAACGCGTTATCTCCAGACAAGTCTTCAAATTGCACGAAGCCCTAGTATCATCTGTGATCTTACTGTAAGTATCACATTTGGCAATGTAGCCATGACCAAATTAGAAATCTCTTAAGCTCCTGCACCTTTTGTCTTAAGTGGTCAACTGGTTGGCTCTCGGTGGTAGAGCTAATGTATATCCTGAATTTTATTTATTTGTTAAATGTATGTGTTAATCTCCCTATCCAAAGCCATTCTAAGCGACATGAATCCTGTTAGGTTTTATCTTGGCAGGGTAAGGGATCATGAGAATAAACTGAATGTTACATTACAGCTTCCCAACATAATTGACAATGAAAGTTTTGTGTGATTGTTTCATATGTTACTGGAATTGTCTGGAATTTAAAACTGGAGGGATGTGCCAGCAACACATTAAGAGTTATTAACCTAATCTTACGTAGTTTTTTCTCTGGTAATATCACACTACTAACCAGAGCATACAAAACATTTGCTAGACCAATACTCGAATACAGCTCATCAGTCTGGAACCCACACTACGTATCTGATATTAGCACAATTGAGAAAGTCCAGAAATATTTCACAAGAAGAGTTCTCCACTCTTCTACTCGTTGTAGAATACCTTATGCCACCAGACTTGAAATTCTAAAACTAGAAAACCTTGAATTACGCCATCTTCGGTCTGACTTAAGCATGGTATATAAAATCATACATTGCAATGTCCTACCTGTCAATGAATACTTCAGCTTCAACCATAACAACACAAGAGCACACAATAGATACAAACTCAAAGTAAACCGCACCAAACTTGATTGCAGGAAATACGACTTCAGCAATAGAGTGGTCAATGTCTGGAATACTCTACCCGACTCTGTAGTCTCTTCCCCAAACCCCAAAAACTTTAACCTTAGACTGTCTGCTATTGACCTCACCCCTTTCCTAAGAGGTCTGTAGGGGGCGTGCATAAGCGCACCATCGTGCCTACCGTCCCTGTCCTATTGTTTCTCTTATTCTTTTATTTTTCTTATATGTACCCATTTCATGTATTCACAACTATGTATACACTTATACTTATTATCTTGTAAACAATTGGCAAATCAAATAAATAAATAAAAAATAAATAAACTTTACTACTTTCTTATTATGTCATTGAGTTGAAGTAGAATTGGCACAGTGGTATCTACCCTTTACATCCATCATCTTTTTTAACATAGCACCACATTAGGTAGCTGTTTTGATAGCACATTATCAAAATAGCACATTATCAGCAACAGTTAAAATCAAAGAGAACAACAGCAATGATTTCCAAGACATTGAAGCAGAATTTTTTCTTCTTTTAATTTTGCTTATCTGTAGACACTGGGACACTAGGATCCATTATAAGGAGACACTGTTACAGCAAAGTTATGCATGATTAAAATTTATCTTGATTGCCACAGAAAAAAGTAGACTGAGAAGATCTCCATGTAATGTTAAATAGCTCATTTGAATTCATCAAACTGCATTCTATTATCTTATGTTGGTATACTATCGCCGGCTCACTTATTATCTCATGCTTGGTATATTAACTTGAGAGAAGCATGGATGGGAGATGTTGCTTGTTCTCTAAGGCCCAAAGATCTTCTCTCCCTCGGGCCTCCTCAGTTGGGGGGAAAGAGTGATACAACATTGGGTTTTTATACTCAGGAAACATCAACTTATTGAGAACAATTCTGTAGGATTCTTAACTACAGTCTCTATATAACAATAGCTGTAAGTAAACTATACACACATACCAATGGTGGGATTCAAAAAAATTTTTAGGGCATGGCTTGGTGGACGTGACTTGATGGGTGTGGCAGGGGAAAGTTACTGCAAAACCCCCATTCCCTCCCCACCCCACTAACCTGGTTTCCAGCTCTGTTTTCCTGGGCAGGGCAACAAAAGAAGACCCAGCAGATCAGCTGGGACTCGGGAGGCAGATAATAGATGGGGGCAGGGCCAGTCAGAGGTGGTAGTTGCTGGTTCTCCGAACTACTCAAAATTTATGCTACCAGTTCTCCAGAACTGCTCAGAACCTGCTGAATACCACCTCTGACACATACCCACATATATACAGTACATACATATATGGAAGTCTGCTCAGCCTTGGAAGATAGAAAGAAAAGGGACTGTAGAGATTAGATAGAGTTAGATAGACAGACAGACACACAGACAGATCCAATCCCTTTCCTTACTTTCTATCTATCTTCCAGGGCTGAGCAGACTTCAGATCTCATGTGAGCACAATAAAGTTATTAAACACATCAACCTCTTTCAAGCCTTTATTCCAGCCTAAAATTACATGATGTTGCTTTAAAGAATCCACTAAAGTTAAGGTTTTGGTAAATCAAAAAGCAGGTTAGTTTTACGGAGATAATAAGATTTGGCTTGGGATCTGAACTATGATCCCAAGTATATAAATATCAGTATATAGTCTGAGTTAATGCCTGTCTTCTAAGGAAGTCAGCCCAAATTTGAGAGGATGTAGATTTACAGAAACCTTGCTGAAAAATATAAGAATTCTTCTCTAAATATGAACAAGTGAATTCTTCTAATTAGAGTTTCTATGGGTATGTCATTAAAAAAACATTGCTCCCCTCTCATCTCTCTCCCCTCTTCTCCTTCTCCTATAAGACAAGAGGTCTTATAAGAGGGAAGAAGCATCAGAAATCATGGGAGCATTACAAATGGAAGACATCATTGCTGATAAAATTCTGGGAACGATGCACAATGTGCAGTTTGCTTGGAAGCATCCCAGAGGCTGAATCTGGTCCATTATTGAAAAGTTCTACACAGGACACTGTTTTTAAAGATAAACCTTTTTTTAAAATTTATGCTTCTGACTTGTCTTTTAAAAAAAAGGGGGGGGGCAAATATCAAGTGGAGAACAGAGATAAATTCCTCCCTGGTGATACTAAGGTTGTTTCTTGACCCACAGCCTCCCAGATCCCTTGCTTTCAAATTATGGCACAGTTTAACCTTTTGCTCCATCATAAGCTTTACTTAAAAATGCTGATAAATTACAGAGCTTAACACTTTCTAAGCACAATCATAGGATGGGGGGAAATGTTTGCATTATCTGTTAATTTTCTCACTATCAGACAGTTTTTTCATTTATCCTAATGAAAGATTCTATGAAGCCCATTCAGATGATATAGAAAAGGCCTATTTTATTTATTTGTTTATTTGTTTACTTACTTACTTATTTGAAGAAAGCTTTCCCAAGTTCCATTCCCACACATCCAAATCCCCCTGCAGTTTATTTGCCAGGTGGATCTGGAAAGGGTGAAATGGGGGGTGTTTCTAAATTAAATGGATTTAGCAGTTTTAAGGTAATTGATTTTTCTTTGATTACCCGAGAACTAAGCATAAAGCTTTTTCTAGGGTTGCTTGCAAATTGGTCCTCCTGATCAAAGGCACTTCCCAACATTAATTAAAAGATTTATTTTAAACTGTCAGGTGTACCTGTATACAGGTAGTCTGTGACTTACAACCATTCATCTTGGGACCATTTGTAGTTTCAACAACATTGAAAAATAAACTGGACTTATAACCAATCTGTGATGACCCAGGGTGGGATACAAAACAAACACAGCCACAGAAAACAGGTGAAGCCCCTTTTATTACTTCACTTTGCTTCCAAGCTCTGAATATCCTTGATGGAAGACAAAAAACTCCCATACAAACAGTTACAAGAAGAAGGAAAAAAGCAACACAAACCAGGCAAGATAAGGTTGGAGGATGCCCACAGATAACAGAACACACTCTGGGAAGGACACCAAACTCAGAGAGGAACCATAAACTAGAGATATTTCCATGCTTTGTTTCCAGCGTTCGCCTGTATGCAGGCCCGTCCTCTTATTCAGTTGTCACAGCTGCAGCCCATGGAGAGGATCAAAGCCCTCTCCTCCCGAATAGACCATGTCTCTCCCTTATCCTCCCCTCCCGGTGTGCCCTAGGATGGAGAGGGATGGGCCTGGGTCCTCCTCTGATTGCTCAGCCGACCTCTGCCCTTCCCCAGCCTCCTCCACAACCTTGGGAGCCACACTTCCACTCCCTGTCGGCTGTTCCTCTTCTCCCTCAGAGTCAGTCTCCACCAGGGGCATGACACAATCCTTGCACTTGTGAACATCATAGCAACACCATGGTCACATAATCAAAATTTGGAGACTTGGTAAGCAGATCTATTTACGATCCTAAGGTCATGTGATTGCTTATTTGTGACCTTCCCAGCCAGCTTCTTGCAAGGAAAGTTCATGCGGGAAGCTGGAGTCGCTTAATGATTGTACAATTCACTTAACAACTGCACTTAAACAGTGAGACAAAAAAGGTTGTAAAATCGGCATGATTCACTTAACAACTGCCTTGCTTAGCAATGGAAATTACGCTCCCAACTGCAGCCGTAAGCCAAGGACTACTTGTATTGCATTCTACTGAAGATTAGTGGCTGGAAGATTAGTGATGAGTACTAATTAATTAACTCACCTGCAATAGCCTTCTTTCCAATGTCAGGTTCTGTTATGTGGGAATGGAAGTTAATGAAGGTTTCTTGTTTCCTTATTTTATTTCCATACATATTTTATTGGCTCTGTTTTGTTGTATAAAATGATGGAAAGTGGGATGGTGGGGGATGAGTTAACAACAGCCCCCATCCGGAGCAAAATTTAACATGAGGGCATTTAATAGGCTATTCAAATTACTCTTCATCCACTAGTTCAAGTAACAAGAAGCAAATAGAACAAGTTAAATTGGAGCACTTCAAAGCTTTTGTTCTGAAGTTCTTATGTTGGTTTAAACTGGACTGACCTGACTTATAGCTGGATTATTTTACATAAATATAAACCAACCTGGAGTGTTTATTACAAACGGGAAAGTGGGGGTGTAAATGTAAAAATTAATGAAGTGTGATAAACATCCAGAACAACAGTGAAGCTGCTGAGGCTGAAATGACAAGGGCATTTTTGTTGCAAAAAAAAAAAAAAAAATGGTTCTGAGAAACTGAAGCAAGAAAAAAAAACCACTCTCACACACACACAAATGGAAATATTTCTCATTCTGCTGTCTCTTCAGAACAAAGCTGAGTGAGCTAATCAAGGTAATTGCAAGAAAAATAGTAATGTATAGCTAACAAAATTATGGATAATCTTCTTCTGAGCGGAAAAGTCACTTAGCTAAAGTGAAATCAAGCCAGTTCGTGCTTTTGGCTTCATGGCTTTAACAATATAAGAAGATAGATATTTGTAGAAGGATTCTGATCAGTTGCTGCTTTCATGGCCTCCTTCCTACAGTAGGGTTTTTTGGGTGGTGGGGATGGAGAAAAAGGAAAGGAGTTACCCAGGGGTGGGCTTCAAATTTTTTAGCAAGGGGCCCTCTGCCCTAATGACTGACTGGGTAGGCATGGCTGGGTGGTCATGTGACTGGTGGGTGTGGCCAACTCTACATCGCTTCTTTGCTCTAATTACCTAAAAAAAGATATATACCAAAAATTGTTTATTATTTCTTGCATTTAATACTTAAATAAAAAGACTGGGTGAAACCAGGCTTAATAGCAGTGACTGTGAGAGGGATCTTGGAGTCTTAGTGGAGTTTCTGGTGAGTTACGTGATTTTTATTATTGGGAATTAATCTCCTTGGAGGCTAGTGGCTAGGGTATCTGATTTTCTCAATGGCTTTCCCTCACAAGTGCTGAGTGGATTGTTTATCTAGCTTGCAATACTTTTACGAGGAGTGAAATGCTCTTGGCTGAATGCCCAGAAGTTCAATTAAGCCTATTAAGAGCTTTCCCTTGCTGCTTGTCTTTCTGAGGTTATTGGGGCTCTCTGAGCCCTGCAGAATCTTAGCTAGGAGCTCTCCCAAGCCCCTGCGAGCCCCCAGCCCCCCATTATCTATTCTGGTTAGGCAATGAGTAAAATCAAGAGTCCAATGATTTTACTCATTGCCTAACCAGAATAGAGAATGAGCTCTGTGCCTATAAAGCAGTGTGAGAACACAGCACACATCAATTATATGATTATTATGCATTTTCTACCCCTCAAGCATGAACTATTGCAACTCCCCTAATCAATGCCTTTTACCAAGAGCAGATCTTTTTCATTCTGCGATGGAAGACTGCATTCAGACACATGATAATTATCTTCAAGGATGGGAATTCTATGGATGAAAGGAATTTCCCAAACTTTTTGTCAGTTTTACCTCTTTAGCATTTATAATAAACCATCTCCAATTTCTTGGTAATTGTCTACTGTCTTCCAGCTACACACACACACACACACACACACACACACACATACACACACACACATACACACACCTCCAACTGAGAGGTTAGAACATCAGAAAGCTAGAATGAGAGCTGTGTCATTTGCTAATTCACACACAATCAATGGGAACCACTCAAATTTCACACAATGGTAATAACCCATTGTGTGAACATCATCATCTGGGGAAGAATTACATTTTTTCAGCTATAGAATATAGTAGCACATTTTAAATGCTAGGAGAATGAATATGCTGTGAGTATAATGGAGAGAAAGCCCCATGGACAGTTCTGAAAGCAATGATGAATGACTGTGGATCAAGAAAGAAACAAAAGCATCATAAAAGTACTAAATTGATGGGGCCTCTCTAATCCAGCTATATTTTCCAGCTATGGCAACTTCCAACTGTGTGGACTTCATTCAATGGCCATGCTGAGTGTTATGTCTGGAGCGTGGGTGCAAGGAACAGAGACGAGGCATCGGGTAGTGACTCAACTCTTTAATAGTGACTTCAGAACAGAGCAAAATACTAGGGCAGCAGCAGCCCTTTTATAGGGCTGGCTGCTGTCACAACAACCAATGCTTTTGAGTTTGCCGCGCTGGGAATGGCCAATCAGCGGCGCCCGTTAACAGCCAATCAGATCGGCCAGAATTGACCAATCAGGATCCGCTGCTCGCGGGCCAATCAGAAGTGCAGGATTATGAACCTGCCGTAGAAGTAAAACTATTAGGATTTTAAAACAGCGCGTTTGCTTAGTCCGTAACACCCCTCCCCTCTAGGTTCCGTCTGAGGGTGGGGTGATGTACTCTTTAAATATGCAGGTCATTTCACCTGTCTGCCCGATCTGCGTTGCTCCAACAGTCCTTGCCCAGGCTCTGGTTCCGCTGGGCTGTTCACTGAGCTCAACGGCCCGGCTGGGTCAACTGTCACGCTGGGCACCTTGGGGCTGTCATCCCTGCTCCCATCAAGACTGGCTCCTGAATTTCCTGGATTAGTTGCCATCGTGGGGCTGCTCTGTGGCGAGGCAGTCATCTGGTCCAGCCCTCCTCTGGAAGGTGAATATCCCGGGGTTGGTTGCGTTGACTCTCAGTTTTCAAGTCCCGTGTCGTATGCTAGCTCTTTTTCGGCCCCCTCGCTTTCCCTTCCCCCCCAGGTTTGAGGTTCGGGACTTGTGATGGGGGTAGGAGCTAGTCTGGAGCGAAGTTGGTCAATGTGGCGCTTCCACATTTTCCCATCAACCGTTTGTAAACGGTAGGAACGGGGCCCCGTAAGTTGAGTTATAGTAGCGGGGACCCACAATGGGTCTCCTGAGAAGTTTTTCGCAAAAACTGAGTCGCCTACCCTGAATGTGCGGTACCTGCTGCTGGACCCCAGGGGTTGTTCCGGCGTGTAAGTGGGATGTAGGCGCTCAAGATGTGAGCGAAGTTTCCGTCCCATCAGGAGTTCAGCTGGGGTTTTGTTTGTGATGCTGTGTGGGGTAATGTGTTGGAGGAGGAGCATCCTGGTCACTTTCTCGTCGATGTCTCCTCTTTCCATCTTGTGTAAGGTTTTCTTTACGAATTGGACCATTTTCTCAGCTCTCCCATTGGCTGCAGGGTGAGCAGGCGAAGTTAAGGTGTGGCGTATTCCCCGGTCTGCGAGGTACTGTTCAAATGCAAGAGCAGTGAATTGGGGTCCATTATCTGAGACTAGGACGTCTGGCAACCCATGCGTAGCGAATAGTTTATTTAGTTTTTGATGACTGCTTCTGTGGTGGTGCTCTTCATTTTGTGGACCTCTAGCCAATTGGAATAGGCATCCACAGTTATGAGAAATGTATGCCCCTTGGTAGGTCCCGCAAAATTGATGTAGATGCGGGACCAGGGACCCCGGGGTGTTTCCCATTCAGTTGGCGGGGCTCTTGGCGGAGCTGAGCGAGTTTCCTGACACTTGCTGCAAGTGGCCACCCAAGTTTCTATTTGCTTATCTATATCTGGCCACCAAGCGTAGCTCCTCGCTAGTGCCTTCATTCGCACGATGCCAGGATGTCCATCGTGTAATAGTTTCAGGACTTTGTGCTGTAGCCGCTCTGGAATGAAGACTCTGTCTCCCCACAGTATGCATCCTTTTTGTGAGAAGAGTTCTGTCTGGCGATTTTTGAAAGGTTTGAAGGTGTCGTTGGGTTCATTGTCAGGCCAACCTCTTTCTACCCAGCTGAGGACTCGTGCCAAACAAGGATCCTTCCTTGTCTCCGAGGCGATATCTCGTGCAGTCAGTGGTGGAGAAGGAAGGGTTTCGATTTGAAGCGTAGTTAGAGTTGGAGCTGGATCGTCTATGACTTCAGGTAGCGGTGAGCGGCTTAAAGCGTCAGCGTGGGGAATGGCTTTTCCCGGGCGGTGTAGCAATTGGTAATCGTATGCGGCTAGAAACTCCGACCAACGCATCATTCTAGGCGATAAGATGTGGGGCGTTGGTTTGTCTCCCGCTAAGATGCCAAGTAACGGTTTGTGATCGGTGATAATGGAAAAGGGTCTTCCATATACATACTCATAGAATCATTTGATCGCTGCTACAATAGCGAGGGCCTCTTTATCAAGTTGGCTATAGTTCCTCTCAGTTTTTGACAAGGTCTTTGAAAAAAATGCAATGGGTGCCTCAGTACCGTTTGGCAGGATGTGGCTCAGGATTGCTCCTACCCCAAACGGTGAGGCATTGCAGGTGACGGTTAGAGGTAAAGTTTCATTGTATTGTATCAATACAGCATCTGAAGTTAAAAGGTCCTTGACTTGCTGAAAGGCACGCTCTTCCCGTTGCCCCCAGACCCAGGGAGCCTTCTTGTTAAGGAGCCTATACAGGGGTTCAGCAACAGTCACCTTCTGGGGCAAGAAGATGTTATAAAAGTTAATGAGTCCTAAGAAGGCTTGGAGATCTGTTTTATTCCTAGGTTTTGGGGCGTTTTTTTTATTGCGGATAGTTTTTTTTCAGTTGGGTGAATTCTCTGTTTGTCAAGAAGGTAGCCCAGGAATTCAACCTTCTCCGTACAGAGTTGGCACTTGTCCTTCTTGACCTTCAGGCCAGCGTCTTTGAATTTCTGTAGAACCAGTCTGAGTCGTTTTTCTAACAGGTCTCTAGTAGGGGCAGCTATTAAAACATCATCGAAGTATGGCACGACCCCTTTTATGCCTTGCAGTAATCTCTCCATCAAACTCTGGAAAATGCCAGGTGCTACACTTACTCCGAACTGAAGTCTATTACATTTGAAGGCCCCTCTATGCGTAACTATAGTCTGGGCTTCGGCAGTCTGGGCGTCTACGGGCAACTGCTGGTACGCCTGAGCTAGATCCAATTTTGCAAATATTTTTCCACCTCCCAGGGAATGAAGAAGGTGTTGGACCACAGGTACAGGGTAGGTGCTCTGCTGGAGCGTGTGATTGAGGGTGGCCCGGTAATCCCCACAAATTCTCAACGATCCGTCTGGTTTTATGGGGGTCACAATTGGGGTCTCCCATCGAGCATGGTCAATCGGTTCCAACACGCCTTGGGCTATTAATTTGTCCAATTGTTCATCAATCTTTGGCTTGAGTGCAAAGGGCACTCGACGAGGCTTAAGGCAAATGGGCGCAACTTCGGGGCTGAGGTTAAATGATATGGGGGATCCCTTGTACTTGCCTAGCTTCTCGCTGAACACGTCCTGGAATTCCTGGACGAGGGCTGCTTCCCAGTCATCGCTCCCAGTCTGGTTGATGCCAGCTAGCTCAATTCCTAGCGGTGCAAACCACTGCAAACCCAGAAGACTGGGTCGATCTCGATCGACGATGGTCAGCAATAGGGTTGCGGTGTGGTCTTTGAATGTTACCCGGACGTTGCTGGATCCGGCAACCGGGATTTGGTTTCCCTGGTAGTCTTTCAATATGATTTTTTGAGTGCTGAGGTCCTGGCGGCGGATGTCAGGGATCAGCTGCTTGAAGGTTTTCCATGAGACCATGGATAGGGATGATCCAGAGTCGACTTCCATAATGCATGGACGATTCTCGATACTGACCCTCACTCGGATTTTTCTTGCATCAAGGGACGATGTGTGGCTGATGATGATAGTCTGATGCGCGTCTGGATGAAGTGACAGGTGCTCGGTTTCTGTAGCGTAGGTTCCATTGAGTGCCTTGGTGGTCCCGATTTGCTGGTGGGGTGCCGGCGGTCTGTCGGAAATTGTTTTCTCTCCTGGTTGGGTTGGGTCCTCACTTCTGCAGACCTTCGTGATGTGGCCCCTCTTCCCACAGGAACGGCAGAGTGTGTCTAGGAATTTGCAGTCAGATCGCGGATGGCTACCCCCGCACCTGGAGCATTGGTACGGGGATTTCCGATTCCGCTGGTCCCGCTGGTCGCGTTCTGACCTGAGTCTGTTGACCTCTTCTTCCTCACTTTCTGATGAGGATTCGAGGTCCTCATGGTGAGTGGTTGTTGCGTGCCTCTCGGAAAACGATGTGGCGTCGCTGGCGAGTTGGTGGTGCGGTGCGTTTGCTCGGCACATTCGAGCGGCTGACTTCCTGGTTGCTTCTGCTGCAGTAGCATCGGCGATGACATCTGCGAGGGCGATGTCTCCCTTCGCCATTATCTTGCTCTGGGTTGTGGGGTCTTTGAGACCCAAGGCAATCCAGTCTCTCATGGCTTCTTCGAGGTTGGTGAAGCCACAGAGTCCACCTAGGTTCCTAAGGTCGGCGATGAAGTCTCCAACACTCTCGCCTTCCTGTTGGTCCCTCTGGTAAAACTCGTGTCTTCGGATGAGCGTTGGTACCGCTGGGATATAATGGGCCCAGAGGATTGGGGCGAGGTTGTCCCAGTCCATTGTCTTGATTTCCACTGGTTTTGCAAGCGCCTTTGCCATTTTGAAAACGGCAGGCCCGCAATGGGTCAGGAATACAGCTCGTTTCTTGCCAGGCGAAGCATCCTTCAGATTGTTGGTTTCCAGGAACATCTGAAACCTGTCTATATACGAGTCCCAGTCTTCGTTTGCCGGGTCAAATGGAGCGGGTGGTATGGCGCTGCTGGTCATTCTGCCACCTCTTTCGGTGCGCTCTCAGCCACGTGCTCTGTAGGTTCGTTGGGTGTTCAGTCAGCTCTAATGTCTCCGCATCCCATCCTCATCGCCAGTGTTATGTCTGGAGCGTGGGCGCAAGGAACGGAGACGAGGCATCGGGTAGTGACTCAACTCTTTAATAGTGACTTCAGAACAGAGCAAAATACTAGGGCAGCAGCAGCCCTTTTATAGGGCTGGCTGCTGTCACAACAGCCAATGCTTTTGAGTTTGCCGCGCTGGGAACGGCCAATCAGCGGCGCCCGTTAACAGCCAATCAGATCGGCCAGAATTGACCAATCAGGATCCGCTGCTCGTGGGCCAATCAGAAGTGCAGGATTATGAACCTGCCGTAGAAGTAAAACTATTAGGATTTTAAAACAGCACGTTTGCTTAGTCCGTAACACTGATCATTAAAGTAGCTACAGGCTATCCATTTCTTATGGGAATTTTATGTTCATGCGAAGAGAAATATAAATAAAATTGTGCTAAGTCACTGAGGAACCAACGCATAATGGTGTCACATATTGGATCTGTTTTTTTGTCTTGAAATGGTGGCAATCTGGGTTTGAATTTGGAGATATTTTTCTTTGTGCCTTGTCATGGATAAATCAATTAAGAGTGATTTAAATCATTAAAGTTTTCTGTACCTGCTTCCTGCTATGGAGAGGTAGGGCCCATCTGATTGGTTTGCCCTTCATGCCTGATGGTCTATTGGCTTGCAAAGGGTGTTTAGGGAAGGTTCCTAAGTGAAGATGGATGGTTTGACTAAGGTTTTAGGCATTTCTTGGAATGAAAGAACGTCAAAGGTCCTAGCCTGGATTCAGTGGTGGTATTCAGCCGGTTCGCACCAGATCGGGCAAACCGGTAGCAAGAATTTGGCAAGGGTCATCGAACCAGTAGTAAGTTCTGGCTGGCCATGCCCCCAATCCGGTTGCCCTCCTGCCCAATGCTCACTTACCCATACACCTGACATTTGCTTAAGGTATTTCTTTTTTCCCCCCTCCCAACAATCAGCTGTGCATAGATCAGCTGTGCAGGGATTCCCCTTGCTGAGGCCCAGGAAGGCAAAAAATGGAGGGAGGAGCTCAGTCCCCTCCATTGTTTGCCTTCCAGAGCCCCAGAGGAGCCTTAGGGGAGCAAAAATGCCCACCCGAGAGGCTTCTCTGAGGCTAGGAAGCTCCCAAAACAGAGCTTGGAGGGGTGCTCCCTGCCCCTCCCATGCACTGTTCATTTTCTTTCAGAGCCCCAGAGGAGCCTTAGGGGAGCAAAAACACTGCCCACCCAAGAGGCTTCTCTGAGGCTAGGAAACTCCCAAAACGGAGGGGGAGGGGTGCTGTGTGCCCCTCCCATGCTCTGTTCCTTTTCTTCCAGAGCCTCAGAAGAGCTTTAGGGGAGCAAAAACGCCTACCCAGAGGCTCTTCTGAGGCTAGGAAGTTCCCAAAATGGAGGGGGGGTGGAGGGGTGCTGCCTGCCCCTCCCATGCTCTGTTCCTTTTCTTTATTGAGCCTCAGAGGAGCCCTTGGGGAGCAAACCCCCGAGGCTCCTCTGAGGCTAGGAAAGCTCCCAAAATGGAGCTTGGAGGGGTGCTGCATGCCCCTCCCATGTTTTTTTCCTTCCAGAGCCCCAGAGGAGCCTTAGAGGAGCAAAAACGCCCCCCCAGGCTCCTCTGAGGCTAGGAAGTTCCCCAAAATGGGTGGGGGCAGCAAAAAAGCCACACCCACCCAGTCACATGGCCACATCCACCAAGCCACACCCACAGAATTGGTAGTAAAAACTTTTGAACCCCACCACTGATTGGATTGTACCTGCATGGTGCTTCTCTACAGGTGGATCTTAGCGTGAACTTTGGGAAATGAAGTGATAGAAGAAAGGCCAAGGCACTGCTGGAAAAAGGTGAAGGATGAAGCTGATTGAACATGGTAAGTGGAGCAAAACCTAATTTTTCAGGTTATACTGCATTGGGTTATCACTGCATGTAGGTCCTGTTTAAATGACCCATCCCTCTTAAAAAGGATGGTCAGAAAGCCATCAGAAAGGCTCTGTGAATATTACGTGAAAAACTTACTCTGTGCTGGACTCCAGCTGCACACGTCTTGTTGATTGAGGTTCAGTAGTGCAAGGTTATCTGGAAGGAGTTTGAGTTTGTTGGCCCTGAAAGTAGATAGAGTCCTTGAACTGTTTGTGGAGTTGCTGGCACATTAGGTCCATTTCTTCCTGGCTGATCAAGGTCTTTTGGAAGGTGACATGTCAATTGATGTAAATAATGGTGACCTCCTTTTTGAGAAAGAGGATACTTCCAACCATACTTAAGGAAGTGGAAGTCTGCCCGTCTTCAAGAAGTCACTGCTAGACTCAATAGAACTGGATGAATTTTGAACCATCTTCATTTTTCTAATTTGGGGTGAAGCTGGTTGAGCTGCAGCTTCAGAGAATTCTGCAGTAAGCAGATTATCTGTACCCCTTCTAATCTGTTTAAGACAGGGGTGTCAAACTTGATTTCACTGAGGGCTACATCAGGGTTGTGCTTGACGTGGAGGGGCAGGGTAGACATGGCCAACTTGATGTCACTTGTGTCAGGGTGCCTGTGGTCTCCCGGATGCTCTGCCAGTGAAAACAGACTCTCAAGCTCCGTTTTCAGCTGTGACTGCCTCCTGCAACCCTCTGCCACGAAAACGGAACTTGGGAGAGCTATATATGGCTTTTGCAGACTCTACTTTCAGCTGTGACTGCCTCCTGCAACCCTCTGCCAGAAAAAACAGCTCAGGAGGGCCTCGCACAGCCCTCCTGAGCTCCGTTTTCGCTGGCAAAGGCACCACGGGCCAGTCCTTCGCAGTTTCCAGGTTGGCTCCATGGGCCAGCTGTAAGCACCCCATGTTCTGGATCCAGCCTGCAGGCCTTGAGTTTGACACCGCTGCCTTAAGGCCAAGGCTAGGGTGTGTCAAATTTTTCAACTTTCCATTTCCAAACATTAGGGGTGCTCAAAAGTTGTGACATGCCTTGGGGATTGTACAGCTATTTTGGATACTTTAATATAATTTAGATGTGCTTGGTAAGTAACTACAGAAATATTTTGTTTTTACATTTTGTTTGTTTTATCATGCTCCTAGATGACCTATGGTAGGATTATGATTGAAGTAGTGCATCAATCCAGCCTTTCCTTGTGTTATTGGTGGCCTTCAGGACCACCAAAGCTCGGACCAAGTGCTTATACTATTATGCAGTATATCTAACAGCATATCAACAGCACAAACTCTTAACGTTTTATGTGTATTTATAAATTTAGATAATGTATTTTCTCCTGTTTTTCTTTGCACTTTTTGCATAAAAAAGAAAGATATCCGGGATGTTATCTTTGCAAAAACTACACAATCTTCCATTGTAAATACAAAAATAATTTAGATTTGCCATTCATATCTTTTGAAAGAAGTGACTTTCACCAATTTTAACAGCTAAGTCTACTTAGTATGCTTTTTTTGCCTATGGTGGTAGGAAAAATGTATATCATGACCATTTGATTCAGAACTATAAAAAACTAGCTTGATACCCATGCTTCGCTACGAAACTATGTGGTCGGGCTTAGTTTGGGGGGAGGAAAATAAGGGGGGGTGGGATTCTGCCTCTGCCTACCAGCATCCATCAGCATTTGTCTGGCTAGTGTCCTGTTAGTGTGTGAGAATTGAGGGCCATTTGGAAACTAAAACAGTATTTTCTGTGTGAGCAAGAAGGAGACAGCAAGGAGCCTGGGTGTGGCTTAGCTCAACTGTTGTGTACCAAAGCTGCTTGGTGCTGTGAAACTAAAACGGAAACTGAAACTCCTCTCCTCTGCTTGTGTTTTGCATTTGGAACAGATTTCTTTTCAGGTGAGGAGGGGGAGTAGAACTCCTTAGCATCAGAGCGTGTTAATAAAAATATACAAAATACTAATGTTCTGATAGTCATTTCGAAAAATCCTTTCTTAGTGAGCACCTAGAAGCCAAGAGATACGTGCCAAATTTTAAGTTTGTAGGCTTTACTGTTCTGAAGATTTTGTGATGATGCATGAGTGGTATTTCGCTCTTATATATATATAGAATGGGGAGATATTATAAGGTTGCAGAAGCAAGTAAAAAGCAAATTTGGTTTGTCCAAATCAGCTTCAGCTTGACAGCTTAATATCCTATGCATTTATTGAGCTGAAAAGTTTGTTACCATTGAAAATTCCAAATAAGTACAATTTCTTATTCCTCCATGTTTTTCTCTCACTCCTAAAGGATAAACTATTTTATTTTTTCATCCCAGCTCTTTCTGACTTTCAAATATTTTGGACAGAGTGTTTTTAAAACAATTCACATGTGTAAAAAATTGGTTATCTTTCAGTCCGACAAGCAATTCTTATTACAGCCTTGAGCAAAACTCCAAGATAAAATTCCCTGGTGAACAGATACTCATTGAATAACCCTTTTTGGCCTATCAGCACATAAACAAAATTTGATGTGAAATTGATCTGGATGGTTAAAAACAAGTTACCATCCAGTTACTAATAATTGTTTCTCTGTGGGAAAGTTGAAATAAATGATAAGGTTCGGTTGTATAAAATGTGAAGCGAAATAGGTCTGACTTTTAAAAAAATCAGTAGAAAAAGAACCCTTGATTTCTTGTTTTCTGGCCCACATAATTCTTTCCTGCATTGGCCATCATGATATCTGATAGACTGGTTCTAATAAAACAAACATGTATGAGAGCAGAGGACACCAACCTTTTGGACCTCAGGGACCGCCAAACTCATAATTTTAAATCCCACAGACCACTGATATGAATTTTGACTGATGGTGGCTTGCTGACGTTGATGGGGAAAGTTGGTCCCATATTCCAGAGCTGCAGTAGTCACAGGACTGGCTCTTTGGTCATCCCAGAGCAGCTGCTCCTCCACCTAGGTGCACCGGCCTGCCATGGATCAGAGGAGCTGCTCCAGGTTGACCAAAGGGCCAGTCTTGTGACTACTGCAGCTCTGGAATATGGGACCGACTTTCCCCATCAACGTCAGCAAGCCACCCCGGGGCGGATTTCCCTCTCCCATTGTTGGTCTTACCTTCCAGTTCCAGTTCGCATGGCTCTACTCAAGGTAAGGTTTGCGCTTGGCCGAAGGGTGAGGGCCAGCAGGTGGGCGGACCATGTGGGTGGCACAGCCTTGTGTTCCCACGCAGCCTGGATTAATTGCTTTGGAGGGAGTGCTGGGGGGGGACATTTCTCTGCGGACCACCAAAATTTTCTCGTGGACCACCAGTGGTCCCCGGCCCACTGGTTGGCGACCACTGTGTTAGAGTGAAAAATTAAAAGTCTCAGAGATTTTCAGTGTGTATATGTATCTTTGTATACATGCACATCTATGCACATCCATGCATGTACGTATACCTTTATACACATATACAGATATTTCAATTATTTCAATCATCTTCAATCTGAGATGGTTGGATTGAAAGCATGTGATTGATTCAGGTCAGCCAGGCAGCTTCCATTAGCCAGGGGGAGGGGGTGAGTTTGAATCTGGGTCTCTCCATTCTAGTCCAAAATCAGAAGCCATTTACCACCTATAGTTTTGAGGAAAAATAATCTGGTCTTGTCACAGTAAAGAAGAAAATGGATGATTACCCCCCCCCAACCCCCATACCACTTTCTTTAAGAAAAGTTAGAACTGGCCCAGGTACAGAAAGGGAAAATGGAGGCAAAAGAACAAAAGTCTCTTAAAAAGACAGGCATTAATTCAGGAAACACAAAAAGAACAGATAGAGGGGAGTAAAGATTTTTTTAAAAGTCTGGGAACAGAACAGTTGCATCTCGTATCCTGAGAATCTGAGTTTTAATAAGTAAATGTCGGATAATGTAAATACTATCCTGGCTTTTAAGCAGGCAAGTCAAGGTTTAAATCTCCATTTTAATAGGTTGCTCGCTGATGGTCTGTCCTTTTTTTCCCAGTTCAACCTACCTTCCATGGATTGTGACAATAAAAATAAGGGAGATCATCAACTAAGCCATCGAGCTCTCTGAGCAAAGACAGGATATAAATGCAATAAATACATAATAACTTTAAAAGGCAGAAGATTGGAGGGAAGAGGGATTTATTTTCAATCTTGCTTCAGAAAGGATTAGTAGCCATGGCACAGCAATGGACCCAAATGTATCTTTCTCAAAAATTCAGTTTCATGTTGATCAACTCTGGAAATCATGGCAAAAACTGTGGGTTTCTGAAGGGTTATTTGTGGAATCTGTATTTATCAGTTATCTGCTTACTCTAACCTAGAATAAAATAGAGTAGAGTAGAGCAGAGCAGAGCAGAGCAGAGCAGAGCAGAGCGGAACGGAATGGAACGGAACAGAATAGAATAGTATTCTATTCTATTGGTTGGCATTTAGGCAATTGAAGAGTATAATTCTTGGAATTCAAAGTACTTTTTTTTTAAACAAAGTTTTTATTTTTTACAACAAACATACAAACAAAACATAAAAACATAAAACCCTCTTTCAATTATATACATACAGTGTGTCAGTTGGTTACAATCTTTTGTGCTATCCTTTTTTTACCATTACTCACAAGTTATATAAATTCTCACCTTATCAATCTAGCTTGTGCTTATGTAATATCAATTATTAAACATTCATTTGACTAAACTATTTTTCCATCATTTTATACGATATATTCTAATTTTCATTATGATTTAATCTTATACGTTCATCCAATGGTATTCATCCAAAGACATGGTAAAGAAATAGTTTAGTAAGCCTTACAATAAAAGTTAATAGATTGATATAGAATACAATATAAAATATATAACAATTGAATTCAAAGTACTTTTATTATTGTTAACACAAGGATACTTGCATTCAGAAGTGGTATTCAGCAGATTCTGACCAGTTCTAGAGAACCGGTAGCAGAAATTTTGAGTAGTTCGGAGAACCGGGAAATACCACCTTGGACTGGAGATTTTACAGTATTCTTCCCCTGCCACACCCACCAAGCCACGCCCACAGAATCGGTAGTAAAAAAAAGTTGAATCCCACCACTGCTTGCATCCATCACTAGTTATGTGACATTTCAGTACTACTGTTATTTTGGGACTGACCTATGAAACGATGAAAAAAAAACCCCGCAGTCATTGCAGAATTATCATTTTCATTTCAACCAAATAACAGACAGAAAACTCTAGCATTTAGAAATGTCTGGGGAAAATTACCCTTTTTTTGGAAAATTGCATGCAGAATTGTAACTTCTGTTCATGTCATAAACTCTATAATATTTTTAAAATTATAATTTATCCTTGGTCAACACAGACAGACACACATACACACAAATGCACACATATGCCATTAACTTTTAACACATATGCCATTAACGCTCCCGTGTACCACGTGCCCGCTCCCGTGTACTCCGCACTGAACTCAAAAAACGTCTAGACAATGGAGAGAAGGACCTGTACATTGACTACCATGCTGACTGTATCAAAAGTAAGCCACACAACCCGCAACTCAGCTTTAACCCTCAACCACAACCCTACCTCAACCGATCCACCATCACCCAAGACTAGGCATGCATAACTACCTCAATTCCAACTACTACTGGCCTTAAATGCAAACTACTCAATGCAAGAAGCCTCGTGAATAAAATACCTGAATTTTTCCTCCTACTAAATATGGCTAAATTTGACATTATATTTGTCTGTGAAACATGGCTCAATGCATCTCTCCCTGACTCCATTACCACAGTAAGGGACTATCATGTTTACCGATCAGATCGTGAAATTCGTAGAGGAGGTGGTGTTGCTATCTTCTATAAAAAATCCTTACATCTAAAAAATATCCAAGTTACCCAGGAGCTTGCTCTTCCTGAGACCATCATCTGTGAACTATCCTTAAATATCACAATTCGATTCTTACTATGTTACAGAGCACCTGATTATGACATCGAACATGTAAACAAGCTAAATACATTACTAACATGGGCTGCATCCTGCCCATACCCTTTTATCTTTCTTGGTGATTTCAATCTACCTCATATTGACTGGACCCTAAATGAATGTACAACTGAAATCATACACACAACTTTCTACAATGCTATTACAAATCTGGGACTGGAACAACTAGTAACCAACAACACTAGACTAAACAACTGCCTCGATCTCATCTTCTGCAATAGTTTGAATTTAATTTACGGAATACAAACTAAAGAACCCTTTTCCAGCAGTGACCACAATATGATTGACTTTTGTCTCAACATACATCCACACAAAAATCACCACAATGATGTAATCCCCAATTGTAACTTCAAAAAGGCAACTATGATCTTATAGACAATGATCTCTCATCCCTTGATTGGCAATCTCTATTCACTGGATGCAATACTGTTGAAGACCATTACAACATATTTTTACTTGAAGTCAAAAGAGTCATCAAACTATATGTACCAACAACAACTCCCAAAACAAAACAAAAAAGCAGATTACCCATAACAATAAGGAAACTTCAATCCAAAAAGAGATCACTCTGGCGGGAAAAACAAATCTGCTCACGTTGCCAATTTCAAAAGCCGATACAAAAATTTATGCCATCAGATAAAGACCGAATGCACCAATTATCACATTAAACAAGAGGAAAACCTTCTAAGCACCAATTCCACCCGTGCTTTTTACAATTTTGTAAACAACAAACTAAAAGACTCAAGGTCCATCCCACCCTTGATAGGACCTGATGGTAAAGACTGCAACGACGACACCATTAAAGCCAACCTCTTTAACACATTCTTCGGCTCAGTATTTGTAAACAGCAATGGATCATGCCCAGTATTTCCTAGCCGTACCACAGATAACAACAATGATCTAATACATATCGATTTTACAGAAGACAATGTTGAAAAAGCACTACGCAATCTAAAACCATCTCTATCTATTGGACCGGATGGAATATGTGCCTACTTCTTAAAAAAGCTATCCACTGCCATAGCCAAACCTCTAAGCATAATCTTTGAAAAATCTTTCAGGACCAGCTCCTTGCCTAACCTATGGTCACAAGCCACAGTCATCCCCATCTTCAAAAAGGGAGACCCAAGCCTAGTTGAAAATTACAGACCAATCTCCTTATGCTGCGTCACCTGTAAAGTCATGGAATCAATTATTAACCAATCCATCATCCTCCACTTAGAGACAAACAACCTACTCTCCAATAAACAATTTGGTTTCAGAAAAAAACTATCCTGTAATCTGCAACTCTTACACTGCAAAAACATATGGACGACACAACTCGACCAGGGCAAAGCAATAGACGCAATCTACATAGACTTCTGTAAAGCCTTTGATTCAGTGGTACACGACAAACTACTCCTAAAAATAAAATCCTATGGTATCTCTGGACAACTGAATAACTGGATAGAAGCATTCCTGGCAAACAGACAACAAATGGTCAAAATTGGGAGCGTCCTATCAAATTCTGTACCTGTCAATAGTGGTGTCCCCCAAGGCAGTGTTCTAGGACCAACTCTCTTCATACTCCACATAAATGACCTCTGTGATCATATTAAGAGCAATTGCGTTCTTTTCGCTGATGATGTAAAGCTGTTCAATACCACAGACAATACTGCTACCCTACAAAAAGATCTTGACTATGTATCAGAATGGTCAAACAAATGGCAACTTCAAATCTCAACAAATAAATGCTCTGTCTTACATATTGGCAAAAAAATCAGAAAAAAAATACAAGCTGAATAGTCAAGATCTTGTTGATGACCCAAGCTCTGTAAAGGACCTTGGAATACTCACCTCTAATGATCTAAGTGCTAGAGCCCACTGCAACTACATAGCCAAAAAGGCATTAAGAGTTGTTAACCTAATCCTACGTAGCTTTTTCTCTGGTAATATCACACATACTAACCAGAGCATACAAAACATTTGCTAGACCAATACTCGAATACAATTCATCAGTCTGGAACCCACATTACATATCTGATATTAGCACAATTGAGAAAGTCCAGAAATATTTCACAAGAAGAGTTCTCCACTCCTCTACTCGTTGTAGAATACCTTATGCCACCAGACTTGAAATTCTAGAACTAGAAAACCTTGAATTATGCCGTCTTCGGTCTGATTTAAGCATGGTATATAAAATCATACATTGCAATGTCCTACCTGTCAATGAATACTTCAGCTTCAACCATAACAACACAAGAGCACACAATAGATACAAACTCAAAGTTAACCGCACCAAACTTGATTGCAGGAAATACGACTTCAGCAATAGAGTGGTCAATGTCTGGAATACTCTACCCGACTCTGTAGTTTCTTCCCCAAACCCCAAAAACTTTAACCTTAGACTGTCTACTATTGACCTCACCCCTTTCCTAAGAGGTCTGTAGGGGGCGTGCATAAAGCACCAACGTGCCTACCGTCCCTGTCCTATTGTTTCTCATATTCTTCTTTTATTTTTCTTATATGTACCCATTTCATGTATTCACAACTATGTATACACTTATACTTAGTATCTTGTAAACAATTGGCAAATCAAATAAATAAATAAAATAAACTTATTTCAATTTGAATTACCTGAATTACTGTTAATTGGAGAACCATCACCTCCATACAATGGCCTTTACAAATTGTAGGAGTATACATCAATACTTAATCTTCATACCTGAACAACAGAAAAAAATATTAACCAACAAACAGATGGAATATACAATACTTTCCCTTGGCTGGAGTAGCATTACATTTTAAAACAAATGATATGGATACAACTTCATTAGCATCGATCTTCCTAAACAGTGACTGTATACATACAAAGAAAAGCCAGCTCATTCTTTATAGCAAGTTCTGTTGGGCTTGAATCCAGAGTAAATTAATTTGATTTGGGTCTATGAGGTGCCTTCATGAAGGTTGTGTAAAGATGCATAAAAAAATAATAAGGAAAAAGTGTTTAGGCTGCATTCTAGGGGCTCTAAATCTATATATAGAGACCTGGTAATAGTCATAGGCAGAAATAAGATAACTGTTGTATTCAATGGGGTTATTTTTACAAAAGATCACAAAAATAAATTCTCTGAGGTTCATCTGAGAATCTGAGGTTCCGGTTTCTTTTTTTGTTTGTGAGGGGATAATTATTCCCCTTTATTACTGTTAGACAAGTGTCCTTTAATATTCCAGTGTATGCCATATCTTATTGTTCACTTAAATTCATAATACTATGCCTTATTTTTAAACTGTACATATTTCCTATTTTATAACTCTATCTTATCAATTTTTTTCTATATTTTACCTTAGGTTTATCTTAGTTGCACCATTTCTTATATTTATTTTGTTTTCTATGTTAACTCTGCCATACCAAACCATAATTTGTTTTTAGAAAAAAACTATCCTGCAATCTGCAACTCTTACACTGCAAAAACATATGGACTACACAACTTGGTCAGGGCAAAGCAATAGACGCAATCTACAAAGGCTTCTGTAAAGCCTTTGATTCAGTGGTACATGACAAACTACTCCTAAAACTACAATCTTATGATATCTCTGGACACCTGCATAACTGGATAGAAACATTCCTGTCAAACAGACAACAAATGGTCAAAATTGGAAGCATCCTATCAAATTCTGTACCTGTCAACAGTGGTGTCCCCCAGGGCAGTGTTCTAGAACCAACTCTCTTCATACTGTACATAAATGACCACTGTGATCATATTAAGAGCAACTGCATTCTTTTCACTGATGATGTAAAGCTGTTCAATACCACAGACTATCCTGCTACCCTTCAAAAAGATCTTGACTATGTATCAGAATGGTCAAAAAAATGGCAACTTCAAATCTCAACAAATAAATGCTCTGTCTTACATATCGGCAAAAAAAATCAGAAAATAAAATACAAGCTGAATAGTCAAGATCTTGTTGATGATCCAAACTCTGTAAAGGACCTTGGAATACTCATCTCTAATGATCTAAGTCAGGGGTGGGCAAACCTTTTGGCTCGGGGCCGCATTGACTTTTAAAATTTGACAGACGGGCCGGGTCAGCACAAGATTTTTGGGAATCGCCCCCTTCCCCCCTCTTCTCCTCCTTCCCCTCCCCTCGGAGGCCCCCTGAGTCAGGAGTTCCTACCGCCGGTGCGGCTCCGTGCGACTCCAGTCCCGCGTTGCCTCGGGAAGGAAAGGCAAAAGGAAGAGCCGCGGCGGTGCTTTGCAATGGGAGCAGCAGCACCGGAGGCTCAGGCTCAGCGGCTCCTGGTTTTGCCTTTTCCTTCCCAAGGCAACGCGGGACTGGAGCCACGTGGAGCTGCGCCAGCGGTAGCAACTCCTGATAGCCCCAGCCGGACACCTGAGCGGAGCCCGGGCGGAACTGCCTGTTGCTGCTGCCGGAGCACCGCCGGGTCGCCTCCTCAAGCAGCCCGCCCGCCCGCTGGGCTTCCCTCCGCCACGCAGCTCGGGGCCAGGCGCAAGCGCCCGCGAGTTAAAGGAAGCCGAAAGTTGCTGGGAAGTTGCTCAGGTGCTGGGAGCAGGCTTTTAAAGTGCCGCCCGAGCAAAGTTTAAGCAGCCCGCCCGCCCGCCGGGCGGAACCCTTCCCACTCCTCGGCGGGAAGACGCTCCAGCCTGCAAACTTTGCCTTTGCAAAGTTTAAGCCTGGAAGCCCCGGAAAAAAGGGGATCAGCGGGGACTCACCTTCGGAGAGGTCGCACTCGAAGGCGATTTGAACTCCCAGCCGAGGCCTTTGCAAAGTTCTTTTCTTTCCTACCCGAGAGCGCTCCGCACTGTTTTGCAGCTTTGGGGGCCACGCGGCATAGGGCAATACACCACGCCCAGCTATTTTTTTTTCAGGGGCGGGCCGGATTGGACAGACCAGCGGGCCGGATGTGGCCCGTGGGCCGTAGTTTGCCCACCCCTGATCTAAGTGCTAGAGCCCACTGTAACTACATAGCCAAAAGGCATTAAGAGTTGTTAACCTAATCCTACGTAGCTTTTTCTCTGGTAATATACACTACTAACTAGAGCATACAAAACATTTGCTAGACCAATACTCAAATACAGCTCATCAGTCTGGAACCCACATTACATATCTGATATTAACACAGTTGAGAAAGTCCAGAAATATTTCACAAGAAGAGTTCTCCACTCCTCTACTCGTTGCAGAATACCTTATGCCACCAGACTCGAAATTCTAGACCTAGAAAACCTAGAACTATGCCACCTTCAGTCTGATCTAAGTATAGTATATAAAATCATACATTGCAATGTCTTGCCTATCAATGAATATTTCAGCTTCAACCATAACAATACAAGAGCAAACAATAGATACAAACTCAAGGTTAATCGCACCAAACTTGATTGCAGGAAATACGACTTCAGCAACAGAGTGGTCAATGTCTGGAATACTCTACTTGACTCTGTGGTTTCTTCCCTAAACCCCAAAAATTTTAACCTTAGACTTTCTACTATTGACCTCACCCCTTTCCTAAGAGGTCTGTAGGGGGCATGCATAAGCGCACCAATGTGCCTACCGTCCCTGTCCTATTGTTTCTTTTATTTTTCTTATATGTATCCATGTATTCATAACTATGTTTTTACTTATACCTATTATCTTGTAAGCAATTGACAAAGCAAATAAAACAAATAAATAAATAAAAATAAATACCCAGGTAACCCAGATCCCACAGTCATTTGAATGAACAGAAACAGTTGTGAGGTGACAATGGGGCTGGGAGTTGGCAGCCATGTTGGATTCTTTTCTTTTTCTGCTATTGATTTATTTAGCATATGGCATGTTATACATGGGCTAGCAATATAAATAAACATTTCAACTAGATTAGCAGAACCCAGTAAAATATAAATGTTAAAAAGATCTATCTTTAGTCTCTAGGCCATCTAACCATTGAAGTGCAGCATTGTTTATATTTAAAAAGTCAGATACTAGAGCGATATATACCCTCAGCTTACAGCTGGTTGCAATGTGACCTACAGTTTGACATGGGACCCCACAGTCACACTGAGGCAAGGATACTATGCCTTATTTATACAGATAATTCCAGCAGACTCATGTGGGGCGTGGATCCTATTCAGGATTGTCCATTACTGATGTGGTAATTCAAAGCCTGGAACCTTTTTTGTGGGATCATTTATGTGTCTTCGTATAACTGGGAATTCAGTGACCTATTTGGCTTTCCATTGAGAATCGGTGTTAAAATTGCTGCACAGATCTTCTGCTGCTATTGCTACTTGATACTACATCCTCAGGCCTCTATTCCAGTGCTGGCAGTGCTACAGGCACTTTCCGTTATTGGTTGACGCTCATCTCTGCCACTACCAATGAATCAGAATGGATTGGACCTTGGAGGTCTTCTAGTCCAAGAAGGAAAGTGCTCAAGAAGGAAATCCTAAATCATTTCAGACAAATGACTCCAATGATGAAGCACCCACAACTTCTGAAAGCAAGCTGTTCCACTGGTTAATTCTCCTCACTGTTAGGAAGTTTCTCCTTGATTCCAGGTTGCTTCCCTCTTTAATTAGGGGTGAGGTCAATAGTAGACAGTCTAAGGTTAAAGTTTTTGGGGTTTGGGGAAGAAACTACAGAGTCGGGTAGAGTATTCCAGACATTGACCACTCTATTGCTGAAGTCGTATTTCCTGCAATCAAGTTTGGTGCGGTTTACTTTGAGTTTATATCTATTGTGTGCTCTTGTGTTGTTATGGTTGAAGCTGAAGTATTCATTGACAGGTAGAACATTGCAATGTATGATTTTGTATACCATGCTTAAGTCAGACCGAAGACGGCGTAATTCAAGGTTTTCTAGTTCTAGAATTTCAAGTCTGGTGGCATAAGGTATTCTACAGCGAGTAGAGAGTGGAGAACTCTTCTTGTGAAATATTTCTGGACTTTCTCAATTGTGCTAATATCAGATACGTAGTGTGGATTCCAGACTGATGAACTGTATTCGAGTATTGGTCTAGCAAATGTTTTGTATGCTCTGGTTAGTAGTGTGATAATTAGTTTCAATCCATTGTTTCTTGTCCTGCCCTCTGGTGCTTTGGAGAATAAGTTGACCACCTCCTCTTTGTGGCAGCCTCTCAAATACTGGAATACTGCTATCATGTCCCCCCTAGTCCTTCTTTTCTCTAGACCAGCCAAAGCCAAATCTTACAACCATTCTTCATATGTTTTCATGTATGATGTCATCTGGGTACTTTCTCTTCAACTTTCTTTTTCTCTCTCTCTCCCTTCTCCTATCCACAATTCTTCAATTTCTCCTTTAACACCATGATTTATAAACAAACTCTTATCCCGTTATATTCATGACTGGATCTAGACATGGAATCAAAACAACTATGAAGTTTTCTTACCTAAGGCAGAAAAAATGTATCACCTCTGACCTATGTGGGCTTTCCTACATCTCAGCTGATCCGGAAACCTGAGATGTGTGGAACAAAGACCCTTGTCTTGGATATTCCATGGTGGAAAACAGACAGCAGAATCAATATCTTTTCATAGAAAAGGGCAATGCAAAATGAGAACAAAGCCTGATGCTCTTTGTTAGTTTTGTGTGGCATAAATTATTCCATGGAGAGTTGGAAAATTTATCTGGAAAAACAAAGAATATCCAGGGAGTCAATGAAGACGTTACATATTCAAACATTTCTTGATTATAAACATTTAAATCTGCATACTTAAATGTCAGTGAAATTTGACATGGCATTCTCTGGTGGCTGCAATCAGTACAGCGGCTTGTCAGTTCATGTTGCAGCTGGTTGACTGTCAATTCTGGGCTATGTGGTAGCTGTACGCATCTCAGATTGTACAATGAAACAAAAAAGAGCAAACAAAAACAATGAAGAAGAATTGTTTTTCTTGCCTAATTCTAATGTTGGTCATATAACCCAGGGTATTATTTCAAACTTTGCAGTACTGAAAAGAATTATGGGTCCCATTAGATATGTGAGATGCCAACAATAGATCTTGAATTTTTATTGTCATTCTCATGGTTGCTATTGTCTGTATTTTCTACTTTGTTTTTATTGAGATTGCCTATATAGTATTATTGTCCTTTTTTTGTACTAGGGTGCAACAGCACAGATAATCCAATGTGAAAGAATAACAGAAGTAGAAAGTCAGAAAATGAGCTTTCAGCAGCAGAAGAGCTAGTGACATAACAGAAATTAAGCATTTGAGATAGCATAAAAGTTTCTTGTTGAGAGTCACATCTGAAATCACTGAATTCCTCTTAAAAATATGTGAAACTATAAAAACCATGGTTTTTTTCATAGTAGCAGGCTTCTTCAATATGCCTTAATGTGTGGAGAAAACAAAGAGTTCGGAAAGTAATTATAGCCACATTTGGCCAAACAAGGTTACAATCTGACATGCAATATGGAAATTTGCTTTTCTGAATGTTGTGTCACAATGCATAACTCGAAGTTGAGACTCAAATGTATTGTATGAGAAAAAAATTATGCACAATATTAGAAAAGCTGTGCATGATAAATATGTACAAATGCACATTTTCAGCTCATTTTTAAAATGTTATACACTCATTCCTCAAGTTTTGTCTAAAACAGAAAAAAGATAAACAGAGGGAACATTAATTTCCACCTGTTTGTTTGTCACTTCCTGAACATTTTAGTGTCTGTTTGTAGTTAAAGATAATACAACGTCTCTTCTCATCATCTTATCTTATAACCCATCCTTTTACATCAGTGCTTTGGATGGTGCATGGATAGTTTTCTTTTCCTCTTTTCTTTTTTTTCTTTTCTTTTTCCTTTCCTTTCCTTTTCATCTAATTATTATTGAGTTGAATCAAGGCTTAGTCACATTTGGAAGCAGTTCCACTGAAAACACGAAGCTGGAGTTATGATTAATTTAATAATAATGAATTTAATCAGAATGAAAAAAAATCTGGGGACAGCCCTTGATTCCTGTTATTAATGCTTTGCAGGCTGTTGGGTTGTTTATGGAAAAATGCTTACAATTCATACCATCTTAAAACAACTACACAAGATTTCCTGTTAGTTGCAAAAAAGCTCCATCAACCCTGGTGATCTTTGAGCTGCTGCGACTGTATAGAACTGTTTTCTGTTTATTTGTTACATTGGTGATTTCAGCTCCCTGTGTATGAAATCACTGAAGTGGCTCCCCAACAGGGGGAATTAGCTTGACAGTCAGTAAAGTTTGAGTAGTGGAGATCAGCACTGCTTTCTTGCACTGTGTCAGGATTGCCATGCTACGCCTGCTACACTTTACTATATGACAGCGTAAGCCATGAGTAGCAAGCGAGGGAGAGAACTTCAGGGTGGTTGCAAGAGGGGGCTAGATTCAAGGGAATTGAAAGTACTCGTCATGCTGTCCTGTAAGAGACACCGGAAGCTCCAAGATCACATCATGGAATGCAACATCTTCTTGCCTGCCAGTCCAGGGATTGTTACCAAAACAATTTGTCTGAATATAATTGGACAACTATAGACAATCCTGGTGGGAGAGGGAGGAAGGGGAAAAGTTAACCATATGTTTTGGGTGCAAAAAATCAGCACCAGATTCTCTATAGTGTAACCAGTTTGGCTTAGTTAAGTCTACTCAAGAGTCTTTCTTTGCTACTGACCTGCTGGGACGGCTGACGCACTGCCTTCCCAAACTGTACCCAGCTCAGATAAATGCTTCCCATTCATCCTTTTCAGTTTGTTTGCCTCTCATCATTTGTTCTGCAGCAGTGTCTCTGTCTTCTGTGGGAAGAATGTGAAGATACTGCATGGTGCTTATTGTGATGCAGAGGAAAGTGAAGGGATGGTAAGCAAGCTTTAAAAGCTAAACCTCTGATACAGTCAAGTCATTTTGCAACCAAAAAAGAGGATAAAATAAGGTGCTGTAAAACCAGCTCTTTCACAGTTCCTCATAATACATTGACGTTCCCATCATACATGACAGGAAAACAGAAGCAAGAGGTCACAACCTCCTTTAATGACATTCTTACACATAATTTATCACATATGCAGCCAAAATTGTGAACCATTCCACTTTTGGCTTTCCATCTATTAGAAATTGTACTATGTTAAGCTGTTGAGACCTGAAGTTTCCTTCTTCTTATCTATGGAGATTCTCAGTCATCTAGGTCATGGTTGTCCCAAAGATGCTTTTTCAAAAGACTTTCTGGACTTTCTTTGTTTTTCCTTAAAGATGTTTAGCTTCTCATCCAAGAAGTTCAGAACTGAAGAAGCTTCTTGGATGAGAAGCTAAACATCTTCAAGGAAAAACAGAGAAAGTCCAGTTGTCTTTTGAAAAAGCATCTTTGGGAGTTCCTTCCTCTTCTTCCCCCTGCCTCCTTAGCATGAATGGATGATGAGACTGAGAATTCACTAATCATTTAGATGCCCCTATTATACAACACTCAGATGATCAAGTTTGCCATCTGTTGGCTACTCTACAAATTCCATTTGCTGTTCTTTAACTGTAGTCTCCAGAATTCCCTACTTCTTATCCTTCTTACTTTAGAGGGGAGTATAAAACAGAAAGTATGCTGTGTTCTGAGTTGAGAACCCAGTTCAGCCAAACCTTTTTGTTGGAACATTCCAAATTGGTTGTATTTTGATGAAGTAAAATTCAGCTCATATTTTTTTATTCCTTCAGAAGAAAGCTCAAAACCATCTGAATGCTGTAGCTAAAACCTAATTCAAAAGTTTGTGACATTTAGCCCAGATGGGACTTAGTAGCTGGTGGCAATTCTTTAGCTGACCTCCAAAAAATAAGTTAGGATAGGCCTTTGTTCTTGGATGGGAAACTATCAGGAAAGCATGGAGCAGTCTAGACTGAAAACTAGATGTGTATCATGTGTCTAGGTGTAGAACATTATGGAAAAAGGCAATGACAAACCATTTATGTATAATATTAAGATGTCTGCATGAACACACTAGGAGTTCAGCTGGACTCGAACCTTGAGCTCCTGACTTTAGTCAATCAATCAGCATAGAGTTGGAAGGGACCGTGGAGATCTTCTAGTCCAAGCTCAAGCAAGGAGACCATATACCCAGGGTGGGATTCTACCAGTTCGCATCTATTCGCTAGAACCAGTTGTTAACATTCTAAGCAGTTCGTAGAACCGGTTGTTAGAAGAAATTACTGGCCTAATCCTGTAAGGAAGGCAGGAAGGAAACATTCTGGTGTTGCTTACAGAAACTGCCTCTCCATTATCCCTTATTACATTCTTAGCAGGACTAGACTTCCTGTCTCAGGAAAGTCTCTGGAATTTTTTTCCCCTACTTTGCTGGTACTTTGCTTGTGTGGAGTGACCATTCAAAGTTACAATGGCACTGCAAAAAGTGACATGACCATTTTTCACACTTACGACTGTTGCAGCATCCCCACAGTCACGAGAGGCCAGGCAAGGAGATGTGTGCCTCAATGTGAGTGATATTGAGTTGGCCACACCCAGCCAATAACATGACCACCAAGCCATCTCCACCCAGTCACGTGACTAACAAGCCACACCCACCACCTAAGCCATGCCCACAGAACCGGTTGTTAAAATTTTTGAATCCCACTCCGCCTATACCATTTCATATAGGTGACTGTTCAGTCTTTTCTTAAAAACCTCCAGTGATGAAGCACCTAAAACTTTTGAAGGCAAGCTATTCCACTGGTTAATTGTTCTCACTGTTATTAAGTTTCTCCTTAATTCCCGGTTTGCTTTTCTCCTTGATTAGTTTCCATTCATTGTTTCCTGTCCTGCCCTCTGGTGCTTTGGAAAATAGTTGGCAGCCCCTCAAATACTGGAATACTACTATCATGTCACCCCTAGTCCTTTTATTCCCCAGACTGGCCATACCCAATTCCTGCAACTGTTCAACTATTTGTGTCTCCAGACCCTTAATCATCTTTGTTGCTCTTCTTTGCACTTTTTCCAAAGCCTCAATATCATTTTTTTTTAATGTGGTGACCAAAAGTGGATGTAGTAATCCAGATGTGGTCTTACCAAAGTGGTACTAATATTTCACGTGATTTTGATTCTATATCTCTGTTTATACAACTAAGGATTGTATCATGTTTTTCGGCTGCTGCCACATACTGCTGGCTCATATTTAAGTGATTGTCCACTATGACTCCAAGGTCCTTCTCACAGTTACTGTTTTTGAGCCAGGTTTTTGCCAACTCTGTACTTGTACCTTTGGTTTTTCCTCCCTAGGTGTAAAACCTTGCCTTTCTCCATTAAATTTCATGCTGTTGGACAGGGTCCATTGTTCAAGTCATTTTGGATCCTGAGCTTGTCTTTTGGCTATTCCTGCCAGCTTAGTGTCATCTGCAAATTTGATGAGGTCCCCTTCTAGTCTCTCATCTAAGTCACTGCGCCTAAGATAGAACCTTGTGGTATCCAACTGCTTACTTCTCTCCATATAGATTTTTTTTAAATTTATTTGATTTGCCAATTGTTTACAAGATAATAAGTATAAGTGTATACATAGTTGTGAATACATGAAATGGGTACATATAAGAAAAATAAAAGAAGAATAAGAGAAACAATAGGACAGGGACGGTAGGCACGTTGGTGCGCTTATGCACGCCCCCTACAGACCTCTTAGGAAAGGGGTGAGGTCAATAGTAGACAGTCTAAGGTTAAAGTTTTTGGGGTTTGGGGAAGAAACTACAGAGTCGGGTAGAGTATTCCAGACATTGACCACTCTATTGCTGAAGTCGTATTTCCTGCAATCAAGTTTGGTGCGGTTTACTTTGAGTTTGTATCTATTGTGTGCTCTTGTGTTGTTATGGTTGAAGCTGAAGTATTCACTGACAGGTAGGACATTGCAATGTATGATTTTATATACCATGCTTAAGTCAGACCGAAGACGGCGTAATTCCATGTAGTACCATTAAGGACTACTCATTGGATAGGGTTTGTCACCAGTTACAAATCCATCTGGTGGTGATGCTGTTTAGCCCACATTTTTCTAGTTTACCAAGACATAGATTGTAGTCTACTTTGTTGAATGCCTTGCTGAAGTCTAACCATATTATGTCCAGAGCATTTCACTAGTCCACTAATTTAGTCACTTTGTCAAAGAATGAAATAAGATTAGTTTGGCATGATCTGCTTTTAACAAACCTGTGCTGCCCACTAGTTATAACTTTGTTTCTAGATGTTCGCAGATCTGTTTTTTTAATTATTTTTTTCTAGTAACTTACCAGGTCCTGATATTAGGCTGTGGTATCCCTGGGTTTGTTTGTTTGTTTTCCCTTTTTTGAAGATGGGAACTTCATATTTTTAGCTCTTTTCCAGTCCTCTGGTAGTTCCCCAGTGCTCCAGGATTTTTTAAAGATGTGTACCATATCTTTAAAAAATATCCCTTGATATCCTTTGGCTGAATAATCTGGGCTCCGATGCTAAGTGGTAACATACCTGATTAGCACCTGGATAGGAATTCTTGCACAATAATTAAGTATGAGCTAAGAAGATTAACACATTTCCACTTGTAAAGTCCAGTAGCCATGAAACACAGTAATCAGTGTGACTGACACAACTAGTTCAATCTTTGCACCTTGGGGCACCTTCTCAAGAGCAAGTCACTGTGATTTTGGAGAATGATGGTTGATGAAAGGTAATTACAATGCTGTTCTTTAAGACCATTAAAGCTTGCCTGTCTTGCAGTAGGATCTACGGTGGCACAACTAGCCACCGCTAAAGAAATTTAATGGGAGGAGAAGTCATGTGTTTTTTCCAAGTTAATTTCAGTCTCTCTCTCTCTCTCTCTCTCTCCCCGCCCCCTCTCTCTCCCAGCATTGAGCTTGTAACAATAATAAAAAGACATGCTTTGAAAAGACATGCTTTCCATGGTAATAGGCTGCCAAGAATTACTATGACATCTTGCACTTGTCAAATGCAAGGAGACCTTTGGGTAAAGGATTTGACTGTTGACTGTTGTATGGGGTAGTACTGTATGAGCCATTAGCAAGACTAATACTGTGCCATGACACAGAGGTTCTCAATATAAACTGTGAAGGGAGGCGTAGTAAGTGATACAGCTTAATGATGATAAGAATTATTCCATCACTCAAAAGTGAGAATCCCAACAAAAGATTCACTCAGATGGAGCTTGCTATAAATTGTAGTCTAGACTGTCATAAGTGAACTCACTAAAAGCCATGGGACACATAAAATGAGTGGAAATCACTGATACAAGATGTGTACCATTCAAGAGAACTTTAATTCAGGTTCTCTAATGGTTTAGCTAGATGTTTCCTTTACCCCAAATCACAAAAGCATATAGAAAAATGCTCAGGCTTTTGAAATGAGCTCCAATGGGATTGACCCATTTTAAAGAAGCTCACCTGGAAAATCAGATTAACTCAAATGGAAGAAGTAATTAGTTGATCCTTTACATCAGGGGTATCAAACTCACATCACCACGATGTCACATGACATATCGGGACTTTTTTCGCTAAACTAGACATGGGTGTGGCCAAGGGTCTGATGCATCTGGCCCACAGGCCACGAGTTTGACAGCCCTGCTTTACGGAGTTGAATTTAACATTGAATGCTGTTTAAAAAAACATTCTAGCTCTACCAGTTTCTCACTCTGACCTGATTCCCGAGAGGGCTGGTCCCAGAATAATTAAAGATTGAATATAACTCTCGCTATGGGTTACAACCGTAACATTAATTTCAGAATGCTTAGTAATATGGGTCCATCAGTATAAATATGTGGGAGAAGAGACAAATCTTTTCTTAATTTGATAATAAATTAAAAATAAAAGTCTATCTATCCAGTTCCTCCCATGCCTTGTTTCTGCAAATTATTCTGTGTGATTATTTTCCTGAAACAGCAGTGGCCATTCCACTTGGTATATTAAGAGCTCATACTACAGTATTTCTTATGCCTAAGAGCCTGTTTGAACTGTGGCAGTTAGCAGAAACAGCTGAAGGGAATAATAATAAGTGCAGCCTGACCAGAGCAAGTTTCACTAGAGCAAGCTGGCATTAAGCAGAAATTTTGTAAAAGCAGTCAAGAGAATTTCAGAAATGGCTCAGGGCACCTTCTGAGAGGAAAAAAAAACCAGAATAACAAACAGACTGCTCTCCAGACTATACACTTATTTTGTAACATTTACTTGTTGCCCAAATCATACCACTGGGGGCAACTCACAATCATCACCGCAAAAATCATAAAACAACATGACCAGAACCAGCCAAAAAATCGCAATAGCAACAACCATCCTATATTTGACAACCTTTGTGCCATAAGCCCAGCAGAAGATGATAAAAGAATAATAGAGTTGGAAGGGACCTTGGAGGTCTTCCCCTTGCCTGTGGCAGGAAATCATATATCATTCCAGACATTCTGTTGATTTGATGGGATGAATACATGTGATCATAGAAAGAATAACAGAACAGAATAATAGAGTTGGAGTTGGAAGAGATGCCGGAGGTCCTCCAGTCCAACCCTCCATCCCAGCAAGAGACCCCATACCCGCGATGGCGAACCTATGGCATGTGTGCCACAGGTGGCACATAGAGCCATTTGTGCCAGCACGCAAGCCCCAGGCAAACTTATCTCACTGTGCATGTGCGCGCCTCCCAGCTGATTTTCAGCTCATTCGAGGCCTTTTTCAGCCTCCCAGAGGCTTGAGGGAAGCCTCTGCAGCCTTTGAAGGCTGAAAAACAGGCCCGTTTTGTCACTTCCTGTATTTCCGGAAATACTGGAAGTGATGAAACGGGCCTGTTTTTTGGCCTCCAAAGGCTGCAGAGGCTTCCCTTGAGCCTCTGGGAGGCCGAAAAAGGCCTCAAATGGGCCAAAAATCAACTGGGAGGCGCGCACAGTGCAGGTAAGGGGGCAGCAGGGATGGGGGAAATCGCGCATGCATGAGCAGGGGGCATGGGAGGCTGCGCACATTGCCTTCTGGGTACTGGCATGCGAGCGCAAGCACACACACAATTTTTAGCACAGGAGCCCAAAAAGGTTAGCCACCACTGCCCTATACCATTTCAGACAAATGGCTGTCCAATCTCTTCTTAAAAATTTCCAGTGATGGAGCACTCACAACTTCTGAAGGCAAGTTTTCCCACTGTTAATTGTTCTCACTGTCAGGATGTTTCTCTTTAGTTCTAGGTTGCTTCTCTCCTTGATTAGTTTCCATCCATTTGCTTCTTGTCCTGCCCTCAGGTGCTTTGGAGATTAGATTGACCTTCCTCTTCTTTGTGGCAGTCCCTCAAATATGATAGTTTTATCAATCAATCAGAAATAGAGCTGGAAAGGACTTTGGAGGTCTTCTAGTCCAATTGTCTGCTCAAGCAGGAGACCCTATACAATTTCAGACAAGTGGGTAGACTTGCACAGAAGGCTGTAATTCTGGGAAATGCCTGTTTTACAGAATCAATAACAATGCCTACTGTGTTTAACCTCTGAAATATGGAGCAATGTGCTTTTCTTCTCCTACGTCCTTAGCTGTTAACTGTATTAATTGCGCATTACTAATTACATTACAATGGCTCTATTATTCATTAGGGGAATTTGCACAGATGATGGGCATCTACAGGGTAAGGCCAGTAGGCCACATCATGATGCGTGTGATGGCTTCACACATATATATAAGGCTGCAAGTTGATAATCATGTGCATATTGTCATTCATGTGGTCGTTTTGGCATCATTGTTTGCTATGGATGGGGTTGACGCTGATTTCTATTCTTCTTACATAACTTTTTCCCCTTTTAATGTGTTCCTCAACTTCACCTACTTCTGTTACTCTTATCAGTGCTGCTGCACCATTTCATAACTTTCATAAATATCCATCTTGTATATCCTCTGATGTTTGAACTGTAGATACCCTGTTGTTGATCTACTTGAGAGCTGCATCCAGCTTCCTATCTTAGTTCTCCTCAGTCTTAAGGCAGATTTTTTTTCCTTCTGTTTAATCATATCCGATTCTCAGAAAATACCTCAACAAATCCCTGTGGTTTTCTTCACAAGGTTTTTGGAAATAGTTTGCTACTGCCTCCTTTCTAGGGCTGAGAGAGAGTGATTGGCCCAGGGTCATCCAGCTGGCTTTGTGCCTAAGGAGAAAGTAGAACTAGCAGTCTCACAAAAACAGTGGTTTCTGGCCTGCTTCTTTAATCACTACCCCAATCTGGCTCTCTAGAAAGACTTTATTAACTACTACTGTGTTTCCCCGAAAATAAGACCTGGTCTTATTTTCTTTTGACCTCCGAAATAAGCGCCAGGGTTTATTTATAGCATATATGTTCCAGCCTTTCCATAACCACAGCAGAATTAATAATATATGATCAATCTGAAATTTGCTTGGGAGATATTTTTATGTGTCAGCTAATATTACGTTTACATCAGCTATGCAATGGCGGATATAAATGGATAGATTTTAGAATGCATGCATTTAAATTAATTAACCTGATGAAAGAAGCAGTTATAATTTTCCTCTTTTGGGAGTAATGGTGACTGTAACGCACTTTTGAAGATTGTTTGCTTAATCCAAAGCATTTACTGCAATAGCCAAGGTATTATCTAAATATATACCATTTGGTGACTGATGGTTTTCCACTGCCCATTGCTACTTTCTATGTCTTTATGGTACTAACTCATTTCTAAATCATTAATATTAACCAGGGGATCCCTACTTTCAGACAGTTTTCATCAAAACTTCCCGGGGTGTTTCATTTTTTGCAACATATTCTTCTCTGTTCTTTGAGATACCCCAGTGACTATTATAGTCTCAACATGAATTCTGAATGAGTTCTCCTCTATGTATTTGTTTAGATAAGTGTTGTCATGAATTAAATTGTTCTTTTTCTCTTGGGACAACTTTGCTAAAGATGCAAAGAATGTGCTTCTTCTTTTAACTAATCCCTGGACTTGTGGATCTGTAATGTGGGAAAGCCATTTTTAAATTATGCTTCTTCCATGTAAGCCTTTTTTAAGCAGCAAGCATGTAGCCCCAAGGAAGACTGAAAGAAAGCAGAAAACCTTTTTTTTCTAACTAGAGAAAGACTCAGAAGCAAAACAAAACAAAACACCAAAACCCTATTTTTTGGAAACACCATCTGTTTCAATGGTGCTGGGACCTTTATCTCCTTGTCGCTCTGATATCATTGCTTGTGTGAGCTGTCATCAGAAATCTGGCACGTCATGGATAGTCCCAAAGATATTTGCTGGGGAACCAAAGGCTTTCTATTTCTGGACATGCCTTCCAGAATGAAGGAAATATGGTCTCCTGGGATTGGTGGATGACTTTTTCCCTCACTGAGTGGCAGAGCCTGAGGATGGACCATTCTTTGGTCTTGGATACTCCTCTTCCTACATGTTCGCAATCATTCTATCCACTGAAAATATTTCTCTTTTAAGCCTTTATTAATGTGTGGCCTGTGTCATAAATTAATGTCACTGTGACATTACAGATTTCCCATTTTCTTATTGCAATAACTGAGCCATGTAGTCCAGCAACTCAAAGCCTTTGAAAATCCTTGCAAAAGCTGTTACAAATGTCTTATGTAAAATGGAACAAGAGATCAAACCACAGAGATTAAACTTGAACTCCCATTAATATTTTTTCCTGTGCAACAGCTGCCTTCCGAATTATTTCTTGAGAAATTTATCCCAAATTCTATTGTATTTGTTATTTTTATCCCATAATCATAACACGCTGGAATAAAAGAATAAAGAAAACAACTTTGTCAAACAAAAAGTTGGAGGGATAAATCCATGGACATATATCTCTTCTTAAAGAGTGAATTCACACATTATCTGTTTGTTTTGGTAATTTAGATAACATTTGGTGCTGTAATAGCAATAGTAATGGCACTTAGATTTATATAATGTTTCATATGATTTACAGCCCCCTCTAAACGGTTTGTAAATGTCAGCATATGGTTCTCGCTTTACTGACCTTGAAAGATGGAAGGTTGAATCAACTTTGAGCCAGTCAGGCTTGAACTCCTGGCAGTGGGTAGAGTTTGCCTACAACATTGCATTCTAACCATTGTGCCACCAAGGCTCCTAATACAAGTTCAGCTTAAACATTTGGGTTTTGGAGATTAAATACTGAGACGCTTGATGACATTGGCATTTTCATACTAACCAGTTTATTTACATGTGATCATCATTGGCAACATTTGTAGCTCCGGGTTGAAATGAGGGGTCCTTGATGCTCTCCGAGCTTGGTGGTTTTCTTGCAGAAACCAGAGATAATGCTGCCTAGTTTGGGTAATGAAACATCTGCACATAGAAATATGTATTTATTTATAATTTATAAATAAATATAGCCCTGTGTCCTGACTACATTAGTATCTATGATAATTTTCTCAGCTGCCATTTATATTTAATTTGTGTTTTATTGTTTTATGATTGTACACCGCCTGCAGACACTTGCTTGAAATGGGAGGCTGTAGAAATTGAATAAATAAATGAACAGTCTTTTATTTGTTTCTCAAACTCTGATACTGTGTTCTGTATTCAGTGTCATTCAAGGATGTCTGCAAGGAAAAGGAAAAGAAAGTCACGATGGTAGCCATGATGGTACAATTAAAATTCTGCCCATTTTTATGTGTGTAACTGATGCTGTTATTTATTTATTTATTTGTTTATTTATTTATCAATCTCTCATATTTCTTAACTGCCCATCTCCCTCAGATGTGCAAAAAACTTTATTAACATTATCATTTCACTATTTGCATGTATCTGTATGGTTGCATCATAATAAAAATGAAAAAGTAACATTTCATTTTTATCACTGTGCAATTGCAATATTTCAATATGCCCAACAATGAAAACATACAATGCTTTTTAAAATATTAATTTATTTTGCTTGAAGATTGAGATTGGTTGTTTGGGGATCTGTTCAGACATCAGGAGACAATGAACATATAGTATGGTCATGGGTTTGTCAGTCTAGACCAGTATTTCTCAACCTTGGCAATTCTAAGGAAGGTAGACTTCAACTTCCAGAATTCCTCCACCAGCTGTTATCTGATTCATAAATTCCCCACAAAGCCTCTCACTGAAAACATTTAAGAATGCTGAAAAGGATGCACAGATAATCTGAAATATTTTCTAAATATTTTCCAGTTCCACCCCCATGTGAAATAATGAGCCTCCAAACTTTGGTTTGACAAAGACTGCATCTCAGCAAATGCTGGGATAATTTTCACCTTCAAATCCATGAGGCCCTTTAACAATCAACATTCCTGGGGAACATTAATGATAATACTCCTTAGTTTCTCCTGAGGTGGGGGGAAGAAGCAAAATTATGTCTTAGCAAACCAAGAAAGGCTCCCACAAGGTCTTCTAAACAAAAATCAGAGGCTGTATCCCATACAGCTTCTGGAGCTCATGCTAATAATCCAAGTCCGGCAAGAGCTTGGAGCCACCCTTACATAACTCAGTCAACAGAGAGAGCCTTGGTTTTCCTTTGCCTATGTAGCTTCTACTTTTAAATTCACAAATTCTTACAGACTCCCAAATGGAGAACAGAAACATGTCAGGAAATGACACTTCCTTCCCCCAGAAATCTTAAAAATAATTCCTGATTAACAACCACCTAATGCTATCTAACGGTAGAGCCATTCTATCATGTCTTTTCTCTTTAAACTCCACCTCCCAAGATTAATCTGGTTAATTGGCACCCAATTAGCCTGTTATATACAATTAGTAAGGTTCATCCAAAACATCTTTGTAATAAACTTGCTGATTGGATGATCCAGAAGGACATGTTGATAGTTGAAGAAGCTGAGTTCAGATCAGGTTGTTAGACTGTTGATCAGTGTACAGTTTTGTACCCTCTGGCTGAGAAATATTCACATTTCCCAGGGGGCTGTCTTTATACCATCTTTATTGACTTCAAGACAGTTTTTTTTAAAAAAACTTAGTTCCTTGGGAAATCTATGGTGAGAGTTAGCTTCTTCTTCCATTGATTGTCACCTTCTTAGTGTAAGGCATCCAGAAAGTATCCATGATATCAATCACTCCGAGATTATCTCTCCAATTGATTTATTAGAAACAGATCTGGCATGTCAAAAGCAATTTCCCAAGTGAAAGTTTTTTCGCCCGTTACACAGAATCTACCTTCTCTCCTCCCTTCTCTCACCCCACTTCTACACTTCATAAATCATGAAAACCAATTAACTGCAACTAGAAATTCTTAATACAAAACACAGAATAACCTTGAACTTTTCAACTCCTCTAACTCTCTAAAAAAAAATGTGGCAGCTGAATTTCAAAGCTGACACTTAGACTGACAATTGTGCTGCAGATTGTTTTGGCCCTTGTAAATGTGAATTTCATCCAGGTGGCACAGTGGTTTAGAGGTGGAGCTATCACTTCACAATCAGAAGGCTATGAGTTTGATCCTAGGTAGCAATAGATATTTCTTTCTTTGGGCGTAATGAGTAAAACTCTGCATAGGTGTCAGGGAGGGCATCCGGCCATTAAATGCTCAGCTCCATTCAGTCACCCCAATTCCACCCTGATGCAAGGGATTACAGAGTTGTTAAAAGGTGGGGGGAAGTGAAATTCAGACCAGTGGTGGGATTCAAAAATTGTTGCCACCAGTTCGGTGGGTGTGGCTTTGTGGGCACGCTTTGTGGGCGTGCACACACTTTGGGTGCATATGTGTGACAAACGTGCACTTTGCGCAGGTGCAGAGGCATTTGCGCAGGCACAGAGGCATTCTAGCTCTCCTCCTGCAAGCCTGCACGATGCCGGTCACTTCAACAGCTGCCGTGCGGTGCTATTCTGTGCTGTGCAAAGCAGCTGCGCTTCAAATTCTGCTGATAAAAGTGAGTATGGGAGCCCGAGCGGGCAGGTGGGCCCAACAGCAGAGTGGCGGAGAGAACCGGTTTAGTCTCCGTTGCTCATCATTCCTACTGGCTCTCCAGAACTGGGCAGAACCGGTCGAATCCAACTACTGATTCAGACCTTTCCTCATCCATTAAGTCATCCCTATTTTACTCTGTGCAGATAATATTCATATCTCAAGTTGTCTTCTGTATTTCGGAACAGTAGCATCCTTTTGTTCTAGGGCAAACCTAGAAATGAATTGCAGGTTACACTTAAACAAACCATTTAACCTTTCCAATAATTGGCAAATCACTGACAAACTTACTGAGCAAGTCAAAAGCTTTAAATATTTACCTATTCATTTCCAACCATCTTCCTCTTGGAATCACCTTTTCAAGTCAAGCTTGTAATGAGATTATCAAATTTGCAAGCCACAAAGGCAATAGCTATGCCTGCAGCAATCAAATCAGTCTAAGCCAAGGTCTTAAATTTTCTGCTACGTGATGCACATCTCTATGCAAACAGGACACTTCTATTCTGGGAGTAATTCAGTCCAACTTTTGAAGGTCATTCTCCATCTCCCTCCTTCAATCATGAACATGGTCTCTTCTTTGGAACTTGGGTTGTCTTACTTGAGGTTTGCCTGAGACTTGGCTAATTGAAATTCTGGCCTAAAGAAGCATTCTGGGGTGATTCCCTGACCCAGCTTCCACGTTTGGAACATCTCATCCTCGAAAAAAAGCATTCAGATTTGGATTTCAATAGAAAGGAATGTTTGCAGATCATGGTTGAACTGTGAGGTTCTTAGAGCTTGTTAGGGATATACACCCTAGCAGAACCTGCACGGCGGTCAGGCAGGCAGGCAAATATGTGAGATAAACATTTTTGTAGCTTACACTCAGTAAAACAGATACACTGTGCTAGTCAAATAGTTTATTCCAGTAATAGATTTTAGCATAGTCAAACAGTCCATATATCATACACTAGTTCAGTCCGTCCGGGGATTATTCAGTTGCAAAGTCCAGTGTCGAAAAAGAGGTCAGTAAACTTACAAATATCAGTCCAGTAATATATCTCTTCGCAGTAGAGATATGAAGAAGTAAAACCTCCTTTCTTCCTTCAGCAACAGCAGAGAACAAGCAGTTAACAATCCATCATCGTCAGCAAGCAATCCAGTAAGCCAGCAATCAATCAAGTTCTCTTGCTCCCTCTTATGGTGATTTTACAACCGCACCCAAAATTACATGCTTTACAGTTAAAGTGACACACACTTAAATTCACTATCATAGTCTATATATATTATTTTACCCAAACTACGTTAGGTAACCTATGTTATTCCTAACGGAGCTCTCTGAGCTTGGTCAGACAAAGAAACACTAAACAACAGCCTAATCAAGAACACTCCCACCAACACTGACAAGACAAGCCACTAGTATATAAATAGAGAGCAAACCTCACTCCCTTCTTCCATTGCTGACAAAATCTAGTTGGCTAATGAAATGTCTTAAAAATAACCAAGCTCAGAGAGCACCAAGGACCCCCACAGATCTGGATTTGTCTTAGTGCAGGCTATTCTCCCATTCCTGCCCTTAATTGAATGCTCAATGAACCCATATAAAGCCTTGACAGAATTTAACCAGGAAGGCTTGGATCTTGATGTCCAAAAAGAAAAAAAAATCACATCTCTGCTAGTGCAAGCTCTTATTTTGTTATAGCTAGAATGTTTTAATAATGTGCTTAATGTCCATATCGAAGGGCATTCACCTTGGCAGCTTGAAATCCTGGCTTCAATGCTTACCATAGATAGATATCAACTTTATGTGTGCTCAGACAAAGAAACTGAGTCTGTGGCACACACATTTCTAGACTTTTCCCTATCTACTGAAACATCTAAGAAGATTCACCGTCTTTAATATTCTCATCTGCCTTTGCCTTGTTCCAGGCTCTCTCACCAGTCTGTGCATACCTTTTACAATAGTTTTACTACCTGCTGAGTTGGACTTGCCCACATTTTATAGACTTTTCCTATGCATTAAACACTGCTGCTTAACATAAATTTTGCTGATTTTTCTCTTCTTTTTTGGTTGTTCAAAATTAGAATTATTTTTTTAAAATTGCAAAATAAATACACCTTACTATTTCTGAAGTGGCGTTTGCTGTCTTAAACAACATTTTCCCATCCAGAGATCCATTGCCACTGGCACAATGATATACTGAAATTGGTCACAATTGGAAGCCTCTGTCTGCGATGTCTTGTAATTATTAAGGAGATTGTCTTACTCCATCACCAGAATATAATCTTCAATCCTCCTCAATCTACTGTAAGGCACCAGAAGTACCTGTTTCTCTAACGCCTAGCATATGTCTGCCTCTTTGAGTTACTAGTTGATGGATATCAAGAGTTATAATATTAATAAAACACCTCTACAGCTTACCGCTATTAAGAAGGTATCATTGTACCCAGATGAACCTACATTAGACTATAAATATCTGAAACTATCACATAAATTGGATCCATATTGCCTTTCCTTGAGGTAGGAAACTTATATTAGAGTGAAATTATGTGGCCGCAAAATTTCTTTTGTGTTAACTTTTTATATCCTGGCTTGCACAGTATGCCTCTAGCAATTTAAATCATTCCTCATCAAAATTAAAATTATTTTTTTAAATTGCATCCACTTCTCTGATTATGAGATACTTTAGATAAAGGTAAAGGTTCCCCTCGCACATATGTGCTAGTCATTTCCAGCTCTAGCAGGCAATGCTCATCTCCATTACAAAGCCGAAGAGCTACCGCTATCTGAAAACGTCTCCGTGGTCATGTGGCTGGCATGACTAAATGCCAAAGGCACATGGAATGCTGTTACCTTCCCACCAAAGTGGTTCCTATTTTTCTACTTGCATTTTTACATGCTTTCAAACTGCTAGGTTGGCAGAAGCTGGGACAAGTAATGGGAGCTCACTCTGTTACACAGTGCTAGGGATTCGAACCACCGAACCTCCGACCTTTCTGATCGACAAGCTCAGCATCTTAGTCACTGAGCCACTGCATCCCTTCGGAAATACCTTATATGAAATAATTTAATCATACATAATATCAATAATTCAATGATCTTAATAATAATAATTCAATGATCTTAACTTCATGTCAGCTTTGAGATTCAGAATTTACTTCATATATATTTCCACTTATTAGGTCCGCTTCTGATAACAAAACTTTACCATAGAGCCTTTCTCCACTGCTAATTTGAGCACTCTCTGCTTATATCCAACTTACTGGCAAATTATATAAATATAAGAGCACCCAAGGAACAGCTGAAAGATGCTGGTAGAGAGATCATTGCATTTCTCTTCCACTTCACATTACAGTTCTACCTGGCTTGGGTACCTAGTGGGTATATAGGCATAGGTAAATGCACGATCTGAAAATACAATCAAAATATAATAATACTTTGTGGCTTATCGGTAGCAAGGTGGGCTGAACATGAATCTATTCTTTTTCAGAGCCAATGAATGTGATAGAAATAGGAGATGATGGAAGGACTCATTTCTTAGAACTCCTTTCTGGATTAAGGAGAAGACAAGGATTGCCCATGTTTAACTCCATTCTCTCTGCAAAGAGATCACAAACCAGCGTTCTCCATCAGGTTTGAGAAGTTGGGAGCTGGAGGGGATATTCTCCTCACTTAAACCAGGCTAAATAAAATGAATCTATTGGATATAAATATATGTTATAGTTTCTGGCAGGTGTTATGAGGTTTCTTTTTAACTAGAATTGTATGATGAGACTTTAAAGATTTGCTTATAAGTGAGGAAAGATTTCTTCTGCTGTAAAGAAAAGGATACATTTGGATTGTAAAATTGATTTTTTGAATTAAGATTAAAATATATACATTAATATTTTGGTAGCTCTTAATAGTCTTTGCCAATTAAGATTGCATGAGGTGTTCTTCGTAATTTGACTATTAATAAAGGATGAGCTATGGGAAGAAAATGTTTTTTTCCACTGAAATATTAGAGAAGATGTTAAGTTATCCAAATTGTTTAGACTTATCTGGAGGTGAGAGGGGATCATCTATTGTTGAGGTAATTCCCCATTAGGAGAATGAGTGCATACAGGGAGACGTATTGAAAGAAGTGTTTGAATAATACACACACAGCACACAGATACACTGTACAGTAAATGTTTATTTATTTTATTTTATTTATTTGATTTGTCAATTGCTTACAAGATAATAGGTATAAGTATATACATAGTTATGAATACATGAAATGGGTACATATAAGAAAAATAAAAGAAACAATAGGACAGGAACGGTAGGCAAGTTGGTGCGCTTATGCACGCCCCCTACAGACCTCTTAGGAAAGGGGGGGTCAATAGTAGACAGTCTAAGGTTAAAGTTTTTGGGGATTGGGGAAGAAACTACAGAGTCAGGTAGAGTATTCCAGACATTGACCACTCTGTTGCTGAAGTCGTATTTCCTGCAATCAAGTTTGGTGCGGTTAACCTTGAGTTTGTATCTATTGTGTGCTCTTGTGTTGTTATGGTTGAAGCTGAAGTATTCATTGACAGGCAGGACATTGCAATGTATGATTTTATATACTATACTTAGATCAGACCGAAGATGGCGTAATTCAAGGTTTTCTAGGTCTAGAATTTCAAGTCTGGTGGCATAAGGTATTCTACAACGAGTAGAGGAGTGGAGAACTCTTCTTGTGAAATATTTCTGGACTTTCTCAACTGTGCTAATACCAGATGCGTAATATGGGTTCCAGACTGATGAGCTGTATTCGAGTATTGGTCTAGCAAATGTTTTGTATGCTCTAGTTAGTAGTGTGATATTACCAGAGAAAAAGCTACGTAGGATTAGGTTAACAACTCTTAATGCCTTTTTGGCTATGTAGTTACAGTGGGCTCTAGCACTTAGATCATTAAAGATGAGTACTCCAAGGTCCTTTACAGAGCTTGGATCATCAACAAGATCTTGACTATTCAGCTTGTATTTTATTTTCTGATTTTTTTTGCCAATATGTAAGACAGAGCATTTATTTGTTGAGATTTGAAGTTGCCATTTGTTTGACCATTCTGATACATAGTCAAGATCTTTTTGAAGGGTAGCAGTATAGTCTGTGGTATTGCAGGCTTTACATCATCAGCGAAAAGAACGCAGTTGCTCTTAATATGATCACAGAGGTCATTTATGTAGAGTATGAAGAGAGTTGGTCCTAGAACACTGCCTTGGGGGACACCACTATTGACAGGTACAGAATTTGATACGGTGCTCCCAATTTTGACCATTTGTTGTCTGTTTGCCAGGAATGCTTCTATCCAGTTATGCAGTTGTCCAGAGATACCATAAGATTTTATTTTTAGGAGTAGTTTGTCGTGTACCACTGAATCAAAGGCTTTACAGAAACTATGTAGATTGCATCTATTGCTTTGCCCTGATCGAGTTGTGTAGTCCATATGTTTTTGCAGTGTAAGAGTTGCAGATTACAGGATAGCTTTTTCCTGAAACCAAATTGTTTATTGGAGAGTAGGTTGTTTGTCTCTAAGTGGAGGATAATGTAGGTTTTTACTTCCAGAAAGTTTAAGCAAAGTTCAAAATAGGCAGTCCAAAGTCATTCACAGGTAAGATCAGTCAGTTTTTAGTCCAGGGATAATCCAATAACAAAGTCCAGTGTCAAAAACAATTCAGTAACAGACTGACATCAAATCCAGGAATATCAGTCAATTAGAAAAAATGGAGGAACGGCAAAACTCTCCAACAGAAGGAAAAACAGAGACTCACTCACTTCTTCTGAGACTAAGACTAAGACAACCCAGGCTTCTGGCTCCATCTTATAGCCGTTTGAGAAACCACACCCAACTACACTTTTGCATTTTCTTAAAGATACAGTTTTAAAATGTCTATCCTGGTTTATATAGTTCCATCCCAAATATCTGTTAGGTGACTCACATTCCTAACATCTATTATATAACTTTTATGCTTTATTTTTCTTATTTTCTTTCTCTTTCCACTTTTTCTTTTATTTCTTTTATTTTTAATGAGTTTGTATTTCATTTGTTATCTTTGAATTTGTAAACTCTAATAAAGTCTAATTAAATTATTTGGGGGAAAGGTAGAATGTGCCTGTGTACATTTGGCACCAGGTACCATATGTTTATTTTTCCATGTTAGGGAACAGGAGAAAAAACTCAAGATCATCTTCAAAAGAAATTGCAGCCTGGCATATTTTGCCTTTCCCAAGATAACCCAGAGACATTTCTAGAAGAAACTGTGAACAATAAATGAACAACAGAGGTGTAAATTACTATTGGCACAGAAATCTCCACCTTCCTTGTCTGCTTGACTTCTGCACTTGCCTCCTTTTTTTTTCTGAAGAAGGTAAAAGAAGAGCAAGTATATCCTGGAAATTTGCTTCCTGTGTATCAGTCCATCATGTTGCATCCAGTCTCCCATTCTCTTTGGAACAGTATATGGCTCACAAAAATCTAGTGGAAGAGGAGAGAAGGGAGAAAATTGGAGTATTCCATTGCTCTTCTCTTCCCCTTCCCTCCCCCCCTCTTCCCTTCTCTTCTCTTCCCCTCCCCTCCTCTCTTTTCTTTTTAGCTGCCATATTTCTTTTCCATGAGATGAAACTAGGAATAAGAACTGGCAGTGATGGAGCTCAATGAAGTTGCCATTGGATAATAAGTACAGTAGAAAAAAGTGTTCACCATAGAATCTTCTGGATTGTGAAACTTTTCTGCCATACCTATTATATCTCATATTTTTGATCATGTGAAATTGTGTGTATGTATGGATTGCCAGTTTTTTAAATGCCAACCTTCCTTTCCATTGCTATAAACACAGTATGATATGAGAACATTGGAATGGAGATGCCGCTTCAGCTGTGATTTCATTGTCTAATTAAGAACCACTGCTATGCATTTGTCAGAATTCTTCCATATTACTGTTGTACCAGTAATTTTTTTTGGATCATCTCTTCTCTTGGTCTTTTTATTTTTATTTAGAAAAGAAAAAAACATGCGTGCAAAGTATTGGAAAGGGGTTTTGCAATGCACAGGAGTCTCTTGTCAATGAAGCATTTTTCTTTGACTCATTACAGCAGCCACATCTTGTAAAAGACCTTGAAAGGCTTTTTCAACAGCAAGGAATCTGCTTTTGACTTCCTCTGGGTCTACCAGCAAAGCAGAGTCACTGCTGTGCATATCTGAAGAAATGATTTGAAACAGCTCTCAAGTCAAGCAGGGAAACTTCACAACTTGTGAAGCTGCTTTTAATAATTCAAAGAGAGAAACTTTTTTGGGATTCCCATGCACGGCAAAACACATTTTCAATGCCTTCCATTACCTTGGTAAAGAATGATCCTCAAGGACTTCCTGGCTTAAGTTTTGTGCAACGTTTTTCAACACCAACATTAATCCTCTTTTATGTTGCCACTTGTTGGCTTGTATGGAAAATGTGCTAATGTTGTATCAGTATATTTAAAGAACATAGTTACAGACTATTGAAGAAAGAAAGCCACAATGGAACTTTATACCCTCTGAAACCGCAGTAGAATATCTATAATTCCATTGTTGGATAAAATGTTATCTATTAAATGTATATTTAGGTGGTGGCACAGTGGTTAGAATGCAGTACTGCAGGCTACTTCTGCTGACTGCTGACTGTACTTCAACCATTCAATTCCCACTGACTCCAGGTTGCCTCAGCCTTCCATTCTTCCGAGATCGGTAAAATGAGGACCCAGATTGTTGGGGGCAATATGCTGCTTCTGTAAAACTGCTTTAGAGAGGGCTGTAAAGCACTGTGAAGCAGTATATAAGTCTAAGTTCTAGTGCTATTGCTATATTTGCTTGGTATATTTATATGTGCTCTTGTGAAAGTACTGCTTGGTATACAATATTCCAAGAAAACTAACTGATGATTCCAGTAAATGATTAAAACTTGGGTAAAGAGCAGAGCAGTAGCTTCAAAACTTCTGTATACTGACATCTGCTGTTTGAATGGATAGTACTCCTGAGTCTAGCACATAGCTGTTCATATCGAACAATAAGGTATTGGCTATCTATTTTGTTTTGCTCCTGGGGAATTGGCAATTTATTCAGCATAGGAAGTTTCATATTGTACAGGGGAAATAGATCTTGAAATCTGTTTTGCACTCTAGCTTGTTCTCATAAAGAAAGTAATATATTTAGAGGATTACAGGAAGCCACATTCCAATTGGCTTTTGTGTGCCATGCTTCATGGGCATCTGCCTTTGAACTAAAATAAGTCATGTCTCTACTTTCAAGTGTATTTTAGCAGAGCTACTCTGCAGTTATAGATTTAGAGTATGTGCAAGGTGACCTGCACTCTTATGCATGTTGCCTTGACACAGGTTTAGGTACTGACATTCCTGAAATGGAATGTTAAAGAATATCTCTGCAACTGAACAATGCAATACGTGATATTAATTTAAATTTATACGGCTGTGTGATCTTGTGTGATCATGACTCCAAGAACCATATACCAATAAGACTGAAGAAAAACCCAAATTATAACTCAAACCAACGATATCCACAGAGCAAAGCAAAAATCAACATATGCCAATTGGCATACTATTGAAACTCATCAAATACTCACCTCCCACAATGAGTTCACTATAACCCTGTTCAACATCAGGTGGGAACAAACAAGTTTTTAGAGTCTTCCTAAAGGGTAACAGGGTTGTGGGCTTACCACACCTTAGAGTCAGGCTGGAGATAATTCCAAATGGCATGTGACACAGAACATGCATGTCTTCTTGATCCCATCAGATGACATCAGGGAAAGTTTCTGACATGTACTTATCCTGTTAGAGTGTGTCAGGCAGGCAAAAATAAGAAAGAAGAAAAAAGGTAGGCAGCCTCACATATAACCAGTCTTATGCCATGTAAAGCCTTATGAGTGATAACCAGGACATTAAATTGCACCCAAAAGCCCACAGGGAGCCATTGCAGCTTGTGAGGTAGTGTTGATGTTCCCAGAAGTATCTTGGTGTGCCCATAACTATCCATGCTTCTGGACCAATTCTGGTACCCGTTTTTACCAACTGCAGCTTCTAGATTGTCTTCAGGAGGCATTGCAATAGTAGAACTGGAAGATAGCTAAGACATGAATGACCATGAACAGCAATGAGTACAATTGGTACACACACTGGAGCTTTGCAAAGGCCCCCACTTCCCACAACTGTGCCAACTGATGCTCAAGCAAGTACTGAGAAACTAGAACTCCCAAATTGTACATTGGTTTTGCATGGAGAAATGCAGCATTGCCTTCCCCAAAATCAATAGTGGAAAAACTTCAGTTCTAAGATCAGAGGGCTCCAAACCCACTAGTACTTGGCCTTGCTAGGTTTAAACCAACCTGTTCTTCCTCTCTCAATTCCTCACAGTTTCCAAACACTGAGGGTATTGCCTGGTTATTCTGAGGTGAAAAGATACAATTGAGTATCATCAGTTTTTGGGGATGGCCTTTGGAGATGGCTTTGGAGAAGTCATCCAGAAGTGTTAGGGTTAGGTTTATGGTTTGGGTTGTAAGTGTAGGAACCTGGGCTAAACCCTGTGTAGGGAAGTGTTAGAAAGAAAAGCAGGCCATCTCCCTTCTGATTCTCTGAGCTATATGCAGGGAGAAGGAAAAACACAAGATTCTGTTACTATGTCTTATCTCAACAAATTGTCCTTGTTTTCTTATGGAAAGTTCCTGATCTGTTCTACTCCATAGGGCTGACATCAGGATACTGGTGATATTTCATCTTGTGGCAACAAATGACCTCACCAAGGTTTCGTGTAGATGTTAAATGAGCAGGGAGAGAATAGAAGGCATTTGCTTCCCCAACTGGAATTGGTCCTGGAGGAAACAGAACCCCCATAATAATATGCCTCTTACTCCCATAGTATGGTAGAGGAAATTGAAGGAGAAATCAAGAACTGCCAGGATGGACACGGTCCCCCAGCTCCAGCCCCACTATAGATTTTCAACAAGTGTGGCTACTATGTCATTGCCTGATTCCAGCTGAAAGAGGTCCATGCAATTTATGTCCTTCATGGGCCTTTGGAGTAGGAGATCAACTATCTTCTCAAACTTTTTAGGTAAGGTTGGAGACAAGATTGTTCACTCTGTTCGATCTAACTGTGGCTTCTTGAGGATATGATATGCTAAATGTTACATTGCGATGTTCTCTAGCCTTCCTCACTGATAGGGACTTTTATTTGCTAATTATCAGTTATTTCTCAGGATTGCAATGGCTATGCAATTTATGAAATGTAATGTTGAAAATGTTCTCAACATAGCTCAGAATGGTTTTTAAAAATACACAGACCACTTTTTTCTCTTGATATGTTGTCAACTTTTTTTATATATGTTACAAATAGTACCCAGCAACATCTTGTCCTGATTTTGCTTTTCAGATAATAAACGACTTTGGTGTAAGGGGATTTTATTCACTGCTTTGGGGCAGAACATAGCAGTCAGAGTTCACTTTTGGCTCTTATAGATGACAGAGATGAATTCTGTAATCAGAATCATGGTTCCACTATATTACTGCAGAAGTTTATGGACCAGGTTGAAATCTTCTGGTTCCATGGGAGACTTCATAATGCCATAATTCTTCACATCCATTCTATTTTCCTTCGTGTAACTAGATTTTCGCTTTTTAGAATGGCGTTAGCGGGTTTGCTTTTTATTGTTTTAAAAGGTTGTTATAATGTTTTATATCCTCTAGTGGCTCTCCTGCTTAACTTTTATTTTATTTTTTACCTTTGTGAATTGCTTTGGGAGTCTTTCCAGATGAAATATAGCATAGAAATATAATTTAACGGACTTCCGGTTTGAAGGGCTTCGGCGACAGACAGGAATCCATGATCGTGCGCGGTTTCTGCCTGGGCTCGCCACCGGAGCGCCCCGAGCCGGCTGGTTTCGGGGCTAAGCCACCCCGTAGAGGTGGTGAAAAAGGGGGAGACTGCCAGCGGGGTCGAGGAGAGCCACATCTCTCCTCCTCAGCTGGTCAAACTCCCTTTCCCAAAGGCGGTAGGAGTGGTGGTCAGAAATGGCCACCTCAAAGAAGTACTCAACCGGAAAAGAATGTGCAGGAGGAAGATAAGAAGTGAAAGTTTTGGCTGACTGGGCTAAGTTGAAAAAGCAATAATTAAGGTACCCTGGAATTTAAATTTTACAAGAAATAACATCACTCCCAAAGAAGAGTCAGAAGCAGCAAAAGAAAGTGAAAAGGGAAAGGTTTGACTTTTTTTTTCTTCTCTCTCCTTCCTTATATTGACAATCAAGAATAAGAAATTGGAAAAATCTGCTTTGGCATCAATAGGCAATTAAGCTGAAAATATAACTAAATGCCAAAGGGACAATAAAGATTTCTGGACTTTAAAACCTTTTTCTTCTATAAGCAGGAAGGGAGAGAAAAAGAATAAGGGAAGGATCTGGAAGAGGGAGGAGACTGCCTGGACTTTAAAAGAATCTAAAGTAAAATTTCAATAAAAGATACATTTTAACTGAAACTTTGCAACTAAATAGTAACCCCAGGAAGAGAAAGGGGGGGGGAGAGAAAGAGCAAAAAGAAACAGTTTGTGTGTATTTGGATTACTTTTGAATTTTTGGCTATTATATTTGAATGACTAAAATCAATCGGGTGGTTGTTTAAAAATTTATACAATGGCATTACTCTTGGATGAATTGAAAATGGAACTTAAAAAGTACAAAGAAGATGCACAAGAAGGGAAGGGTTCCTTTGGCTTCGTTTTTCAATTCTTAGAAATGGAGATTTGGAATTATGAGAAACAACAAGAAAAGACTGCAAAACAAGAAGACTGGGACAAAGAAGAAGCCATCTTTAATGAACAAGTAACTCTATGTGGGGAAGAAAAAGGAAAGGGGGGAAAGAGGATGGAGAATTTAAGACTTAAAAAAACAACCAAAGAAAAGAAAAATAATTCAAAAAATAAGTATAATACTGGAAAGCAACAGAAAAATTTGGTTTAATGAGAGAAGATAATAGACAATTGAAACAGGACAGACAAAAAATACAGATATAATGATTTGAATTGAGATGAAATAAATACAATAAAATTGAGGAAATTAGAAGAAGAAGCTAGGTAGAAAATGTAAAATTGTAATAAGATATGGAATAGAATATAAAAATGAGCATGAACCTGAAATTGTGCCTGCACGAAGAAATGTAACCCGGGATTATGCTGCTTTCAAAAAAGATGTTTTAATTGTATTTCTTTTTGTGAAAACTCAAATAAAATTTACAAAAAAAAACCACAGAAATATAATTTAACATAGCATACAAGAACACACTGACTCACAACTAAACTCAACTGATATTCACAACTTAATTTCTCGGTTTTACCAGTTTTATAAATTATATCTTTTCCAACCCCCCTGGTGACAGGGTTAATTATTAGAAACATTAAATTGTGCTGTTAACAACTGCAAATGGTAGGGTCCAAACAACACATAATGAAGCATTTCATGTAATTTTCATTTTCTGAAGAGTAGAAATGTATATGATCAAAGCCAAATGTGAAATTCCAAGATGAGTTTCGTTAGCATTGTTCTTGTCTTATATTGCAGCTCTGATCAAGATTTTGCCTCCAGCCCTCCTTGTGGTAGCTTTTAAAGAAGTTAGAGCAGGGGTGGGCAAACTTTTTGGCTCGGGGGCCGCATTGACTTTTAAAATTTGACAGACGGGCCGGGTCAGCACAAGATTTTTTGGGAATCGCCCCCCCTTCCCCCCCTCTTCTCCTCCTTCCCCTCCCCTCGGAGGCCCCCTGAGTCAGGAGTTCCTACCGCCGGTGCGGCTCCGTGCGACTCCAGTCCCGCGTTGCCTCGGGAAGGGAAAGGCAAAAAGGAAGAGCCGCGGCGGTGCTTTGCAATGGGAGCAGCAGCACCGGAGGCTCAGGCTCAGCGGCTCCTGGTTTTGCCTTTTCCTTCCCAAGGCAACGCGGGACTGGAGCCACGTGGAGCTGCGCCAGCGGTAGCAACTCCTGATAGCCCCAGCCGGACACCTGAGCGGAGCCCGGGCGGAACTGCCTGTTGCTGCTGCCGGAGCACCGCCGGGTCGCCTCCTCCAAGCAGCCCGCCCGCCCGCTGGGCTTCCCCTCCGCCACGCGGCTCGGGGCCAGGCGCAAGCGCCCGCGAGTTAAAAGGAAGCCGAAAGTTGCTGGGAAGTTGCTCAGGTGCTGGGAGCAGGCTTTTAAAGTGCCGCCCGAGCAAAGTTTAAGCAGCCCGCCCGCCCGCCGGGCGGAACCCTTCCCACTCCTCGGCGGGAAGACGCTCCAGCCTGCAAACTTTGCCTTTGCAAAGTTTAAGCCTGGAAGCCCCGGAAAAAAGGGGGATCAGCGGGGACTCACCTTCGGAGAGGTCGCACTCGAAGGTGATTTCGAACTCCCAGCCGAGGCCTTTGCAAAGTTCTTTTCTTTCCTACCCCGAGAGCGCTCCGCACTGTTTTGCAGCTTTGGGGGCCACGCGGCATAGGGCAATACACCACGCCCAGCTATTTTTTTTCAGGGGCGGGCCGGATTGGACAGACCAACGGGCCGGATGTGGCCCGCGGGCCGTAGTTTGCCCACCCCTGAGTTAGGGAAAACACACAAGCATTAGGGAAGGCTATTCTACAAAATCTATATTGTTTTAATTTGTGTGATGGGTCACGAACCATCCAGCACCAGCTTAATATTTTACACAATTTGGCCTCAGATTTGAAAATTGATAATTTAGGATCTTGGTAGGAAAGCCTTTGGGCTTGGTTGCCCACAGTCTTAATGGGAAAAATTGTACAATATGTAGTCATTATTTGTGCTTTAATTCAGTGGTCGCCAACCGGTGGGGCGTGAGAAAATTTTGGTGGGCTGCAGAGAAATCCCACCCCCAGAGAACCCCCCCTCCCAAAGCAATTAATCCAGGCTGTGCAGAAACACATGGCCTGCAGGAATCCTCCCCACCCACTCACTCCTTACCTGGTAAACTTGCCTGCTAAATTGCTATTTTTCCTTTTTCTGACCATCAGGTGTTCTGCTGTGCCAGGAGATTTAGATCAGCAAGGAAACAGGAAATGGTTGGATTTCTTGCTTTCTAGCTAGTCTTTAGATCTTTGGCTCTGCTTTTAAACACAGCCAAATGTCTCTTAGGACTGAAGATTTGCTTGCAAGCAAATTCAGTGCAGACTCACGGCAAGCAAATTTGAGAGACTGAGCTAGCCGATGGCAGATAGATAGATCACTGAATGATTCTGTGAGCAACTCAATCTGCCTGCTTTGCCTGATTTTGGGTAAAAGTTGCTCTTTTTTTATAAAAAATTCAATATTCATATAAATGTTTATAATATTTACATACAAGCCATGCCTAGCCACTCACATGAACACCAAACCACACCCACAAATTAGGCCACACCCACAGAACCAGTTAGTGGTCCCTGGGATCTAAAATTATGAGTTTGGTGGTCCCTGAGGTCCAAAAGGTTGGCGACCCTGCTTTAATTAATGGGTGCTGCTTTGTTCAATGTCTCCCTTCTCTTTGCAACATATGTATCACAGCTTTTCACCCCAAACCCTCTCCTACATTGTCTCAGGGTCAAGTATATGCCCTGAATAAACAACTGCAAGCATGTTCTTCTATTGAATATTATGAGTCCTCCCCTAACTCCTCCTATGATTATTCATTGTCGAACAAAATAAAAAAGAGTGAAATGTAGTAGCTATTGAGGTCCTGTAGATGGTGCTAGCAGCACACTGCAGTGTCTAATATCTATATGGGCCTCTTTGCTTTTTGCATGATCTCATTCCCTATCTTGGTGGAAAGTCCTGGACTTATAGGTGATCTCATTTTACTAACATCACCACTATGCATCTATACATACATACATAAGCCTAATCTGCTAATCTATTTCCCAAAATCTCTTTGGAAAACTTCTCTTCTTACTAGCTTCAACATACAGTATATTATAGCCAAGTATTCTATAACTTTAGCCACTGCTTACTCACTTTATTTTCTAGAAGTTTTAAAGCTTGCACTAAAGCAAACACTTTACACACCTAACAGATAAGCAAAATAACAGATAAGCATTCTCTACTCCAAGAAGATCCATCAATAAAGAAATTAATACCTCCCTCTATTGGGCTATCTTCCAAATCCTCTCTCACCTTTGTCTGTAAATCTAGAACTTCAATACAATCATGTATAGTTCTATATCTTCCATTTCTGTCTCTCTCATAAAAGGAATTCAACTGAATTTAAATTCCTGTCAGTTGAGAGAAACAAATTCTCCTTGACAATAAAATAGCTTTAAAAATCTAACATATGTAAGCCACACATGCTTTCTGCATTAAAACACTTACTACTAAAGCACTTCCAAAAGTCAGCTTCCTATTTCCACAAATATAGCCATAGCAGCTTCATACACAAAGGCTAACCATGCACTATACATCAATTGTCAACCAAACCCCCCCAAAAAACAAAATGCTATAAGTTTCTTCTTCCCAGATCACACCTGAGCTAGAACAAACACCTTCAGCTATACCTCTTCCACCGCTACAAACAAATGGAAAGGTTTCTTTAACTCAGACAAACTCACCACAAGAGATCTCTTATTTCTTGGTATAGACTATCTAACTATCCCCGCAATCCTCTCTTTGGATTGATTCTTCCATACCTAATCAAATGTCTTAAGTCAGACTTCACATATTACAATTTCTTCCTTAAAACTCTTAGGCCCTATTGTCCTAAGAAATCTAACAAAGCATTTATACCTTTCTCAACATCTCTCTTCTTCTCACCTAATACCAACAAATCATTCACATACTGTAATACCTTTATACGCACAAGCGGTTCAAAACCCCCAAGGACCTGCTCTATGCTTGTCCAAACAAACTAGGGCTTTCTAAGAACACTTCTTGGTAAAACACACTATCGATACTGTCAAGTTCGATGTGTATCTGAATCAGCCCTCACTACTAGGCAAGTCCAAGCATCTTTCAAATCTATCACACTAAAATACCTGTATTCATATGGAATTCCTAACAATGTATAGGGATTTGGCATAATAATCACCAAGTGATTATATGAAACCAACCACTAGACATAAAAAACCATCCGGTTTCTCTACAGGTAGTATAAATATAAGAGAAAAAAAAAGAATAAGAGAAACAATAGGACAGGGACGGTAGGCACGTTGGTGCGCTTATGATGCCCCCTACAGACCTCTTAGGTCTGTATATTGTATATTGTATATTGTATATTGTATATTGTATATTGTATATTGTATATTGTATATTGTATGGTGACATTGCAGGCTCAATTAGACCATCCCCTAACAGGGACTCTTATCACTGGCTTCAAGCCACATCTCCCTTCCAGGGAAATATCACATTGCTTCCGCCTCACTGGCTCAATATCACCTCCACAGGTGCAATATTCAAACACCTCTATTCCCTTTCACTTCCCACACTATAAATCTCTCCTGTTCATCAGTCAATAAATGAACAGTACACTTATCTTCAGAAAGATAAGCTCACAACCTAATAAAGACAAAGCATCCCATCCTAAAAGGTTCATACCTGCTTCAAGTATATACATAACATCCAATGTTATTTCAGAGTGTCCTCCTTTTAGAGACACATTTTCAACAATAGCAACACCAAAAGGCTCTCCCTTAACACCAGATACATCATACCTGGCCAAAAAAATTTCTGGCTACATCAGTATCTATCAGGAAACACAAGTGCTTCTCAGGTCTCATCTTTACATTTACTAAAAACTCCCAATGAGACACAAGTGTTAAAAGCCTTTGACCCCCCTAATCTTCAATTAGGGTATACAGCCTCTGCTGCATTCTCCACTTGTCCAGGCAAATTTCTCAGAAAATGCCATGTTATGAATGTACGTCACCTAACAGCTATTTGGGTTGGAAATATATAAACCAGGATAGACATTTTAATACTGTCTCTTTAAGAGAATCATAAAATTGAAATTGGGTGTGGTTTCTCAAACGGCCATAAGATGGAGCCAGAAACCTGGGTTGTCTTAGTCTTAGTCTCAGAAGAGAGTGTGAATCAGTCTCTGTTTCCTTCTGTTGGAGAGTACTGCCATTTCTTCTAATTGACTGATATTCCTGGATTTGATGTAAGTCTGATACTGAACTGATACTGACTTTGTTATTGATTGGATTTTTGATACTGGATTATGCCTGGATTGAAAACTGACTGCTTTACCTGTGAATGACTTTGGACTGTGTTTTGAACTTTGCTAAATCCAGGAAAGAAATACTATTCTCTCCCCTTCTCCGGACGCTAGGATCTACTTCCAGTAGATAGATATGAATATGAAGCTCCAATCTTGTGATTATTATTAACTATTACAATTCCAAGTCCATCTAACTTATTCTCTCTCTCTAGCTTTGTAACAGCTTCTAACACAGAAAACATTAATTAACTGACAAGACTTCATCACATCACAACTTAAAAAAAAAACTTTCGTGGTCTCTGTCACAAACTACAATTTCATTTAATGCTTAGTATTCTGGTGTCTCTGAAGCAAAAACAGAACACTTATTCAAACTAACCCTAATTCTATTCAAGAATTGAGCTGGCGATTCATCCCTTAACTGACCTAAGGGGAAAAAAAACTCTAACCAGAGTCCGCCCTCATGGCACATCAGTTTTAATACCTTATACTAAATTGCCCTGACTATTCCAGCCAGTATATCACCAGGTATTTCCTGCAATAAGCTATACTAGTAGAGTAGAGTATCTATATCTCTTCTGGAGTAAACAAATAATCCAAAATATGCTGCAACTCCTCAAAAGTATAAATGTTTAAACCAGGGAACAAATCCTTACTGGAACACTTTGCAATGACAGCATAGACAGTTTATAATTCCTCAAAGCAGAGGAAGTAAGTAACACATTTACAAACATTATCACAGGAACCCCCCTCAACTGTAAAACTATTAGGCATTTCACACTATGAATAAAATTCCTTTGCCTTAAATTTTATAACTATTCAAAATCCTTCAACTCCCTCATACAAAGTAGCTCATAGTTCAATCCTCTGCACTGTAAAACAGCAGACTTTCATCTCCTTAATTCTCCCCCTAAGCTGCCTCTGAAACAGCTGGAACAAACTGTAGGGAAGGAGATGAGCATAAACAGCTAACATATTCCTTAATAAAATCTCTTACTAAGAGGGGAAAAGATCCTTCCACATATCACAGATCAACATAAATCACCTGGGGCATCTAACCTTTTTAACTCTTCAACACAGCATTAAAAGTGACAGTACAAAGAGTCAACAGTTAACTGTTTAACACAGCTTTTAAGGCATTCAAGCCAATACACATTTCAATATACTCTCCAAATTTGGACAGTTTCAAACATAATTCAGCCATTCCAGCCATACAAAGTACAATCTGTATCACTCATCAAGGTGTTAATACTTAAATACCAGCAGCCAAAAGCTGAACCAGCTCTCCAAAAGGAGAGAGAACTCTGGAACTTTACCAACATCTTGTTCTTGTTAAACAAAAAATGTCTAACCCCCCTTAACACAAAATATGACAGGGAGAAAAGAGAAAAGAGAAAAGAAAAAAACAGTGTAGACTCACACACACAAGTCAAACAGAAATCATTTTCAGACCCCTCTAAACAATCCCAAAATGATATAGGAAATGTTGCAACACAATTTGAAAAGTTTTAAAAGTTACTAATTACCTGAGCCCCGGTGCACCAAACTTCAGCCTTTCCAAGCTCCTAAGATCACAAATTACCAGTCAAGGCTTAAGAGCGATTTCCCCTCCCTTGGGCAGCAATTGCCTCCACAAAACCAGCGGAGAGGCGCCATTGCAGTCCGGAAAAGCATCTGTCCAAAGGAAGAAAAAAAGGTCTATCTCCTGGCAGCTCGCCAAAATTGTGAGAAGTACATAAAAATGAATCAACAGACTTTTGATAATCTGATCCATAGGATGCTTTATTAAGGAAAATACTACAGTATGGACCCCTTGACTCCAAAACCATGTTTAGGAGAAAAGGAGACACTCCCATTTAGTGAATACAGCTTATATAGAATAAAATACTTTATTGGCCAAGTGTGATTGGACACACAAGGAATTTGTCTTGATGTAAATACTCTCAGTATACATAAAGAAAAGGTACATTCATTAAGAATCAAGAATCATAACGTACAACACTTAATGATAGTCATAGGGTACAATCAACAATCAAATCATACCAGGAAACAGTCAAGTGGGAGGGGATGGGTGATAAGGAGTGGTGAGAAGATTAACAGTAATAGTATAGGTTTAAACCTAATATATAGGTTTATCAAATCACATGGTTACATAACACTTCCTGTTTCCCATATATGGACATTTCCCATATATACAACGTTTCCCATATATACAACGTTTTCATAAGAAAGTTCCAACCTTCCATGGACAATTCCCAACATTCTCATTATGGTCAGATTTCCTGTTATTCAAATTCCAGAAGATTATAAGAAAGCCATATGACATCTAATGTCAGAGCGCCCCAGCACATACCTCTAACGTATGCCAAGTACATAGTTTTGCAATCTTGTATTATTTCTAGCAGAAAACATATTACATAATGTTCTGAGCTTTAAAAGTTCAGACTGCGAACACAAAATGGCTTCAGTTCGGCTCTTTATATTCTCAGGTGTAATAACCAAATATTCACCTATAATAACAAATAGGCACTGAAGAAAAGGAAAAGGAAAATAATTTTGATCTCTTTTTTGTTTTTGTTTTTCTGCAGTTCAATCGGTTACAGGATGCAATCTGAGTCAGTCACCAAGATCAGAGGTTTAGTCTTCTGATCTTTTGAACTCGTGCTGGTGTCCATCCTCAGGGAACTTCTCTCTCACCAGAATGTGTGACAGATGAGTGACTGAGGATGGAGCATGAATTCCTGGGACACATATATTTGCCTTCATTTATGAATTTGGTTTCTGTGAGCTTGCATCTTTTTGCTCATTATAGGCATATTGATAAATACATGGGGCAGTCAACATGAATTCATTCATGTATTGTTTTCTGCAGTACTGTTAAATTTGACTTTGCTAGAATATAGCAGGGAATATTATCAAAACCACAGAGCAAATTTATCTACATGTTATTTAAGGCTGGGAGTGCTTTGACTGAAATCAAACTGCTTTAAATTCACTGGTTAGGAAAACCAGCCAGAAACAATACCTGCTTGTTATTTGATACATCCGAATACATATTCAAAAAGAGATGTTAATTTCAGTTTTTGAAGTTACGTACCAAATCACAAATTGTTTAGAAAGATTTTTTTCAGATCAATCTTTATCGAACAATTATCTTGGTAGCAAGAAAACAGATACACCATGAAGAAGTCAGGTTCTGAATCTGCTTCAATTAATTGCTGTGAATGTTTTTCCCATACTGAACTAGGAAATCACATTTGTAAAAAAAAAAAAAAAAAAGCAATAATCTAGTTTGCTTTGGCTAGCTTTCTTCAAACAACTGTGTGTGTGTGAGAGAGAGTGAGAGAAGAGAAAGAGAGAGGGAGGGAGAGGGAGTGAGGGAGTGAGGGGGAGGGAGAAGGAAGGGAGAAGCACAAAATCTTTAATTAATATTTTATTTATAAAAAAAAAATTCTAAAAGAATTCAATGTCAGCAGAAAAACCTAAATGTAAGGCTAAATTTAGTCTTCATCTATGTGGAAAAGACAAGCTTTCCAACTTCTCAGTTTCCAAACTCTTTCATAGTTTTCTAGCAATTCCTGCCAAGGAAGAGAACATTAAGTCTACATCAGCAGGAAATGCTAGTGCTGGTAAAAGCTGAATTACAACTTTTGCAGTTTGTGAGTAAATATTTAGGCAACTTCCAGCTCCTTAGTTGTATAGTCTTATAATGTAATCAGCACACATGAATCTCATGAACCAATTCCACTTTCTCCTGAAACTTACTATTAATCGCATTAGGCAAGGATGAGGGCCGGATGGCCTTATCATAACTAATTCCTCTTCTTCATCAATATTGAGAATATTGGCAATGAAATGAGCCAGAGACATCATCCATGCAATATGATTTTAAGTGTCTAAAATATAATTTTATCAACTCCTGTTAATTCGTCTGACCTTTCAGCAGCCTTTGGTATCATCAAACATGATCTTCTTCAGGACTGTTCAGCAGAAATGGGCCTTGGGGCATCATTTTTCATGCTTTCAGTCCTTCCTATTGAGCTGTGTCCCAAAGATGTTGTTAAATGATACCTGGGTGCCAAGAGGGTTCCAGCTTATCTTTTATGGTGATATTGATCAATATTTACATTAAACCTCCAGTGAAGGTAACTGACACAGATAGGCATGGTACAGACCAGATCAATGGATCATGTACCAGAATAGTTCTTCCCAAACATCAGCAGCATCAGTAATAATGTTTTCCTCAGGGCAAATAATTAGCTTCAGGATAATTAAGACTCAGTATCTATCTCCACCCTAACAATTCCAACTACTTTTTCCAAATTTTATTTATCAGTTGCTCATAAATAGCCAGTTCTTGATATAGTTTTTCAAACAGTTCACTGATTCTTCCCTGGGAGAATTAATTTGGCTTCCCTGTTGTTGTTTTCAGAGCAGCTGCTGCAAATAGAATACTGCAAAAATCATTTTGTAGTGCCTGCTATATTAATCCTTGTTTCTGGAACATTAAAGACTTTTGCTAGGTGGTGCATTACACAAGTACTGCACCAATAAGTAATTCTTTAGGAGACTTATGGTCTAGGTTTTCCAACTTGAACACATCTGCACCCTTCCAGGAGACAAATATGAGACATTGAAATGTGGTGTCCTTAGTACTCTCTAACCTTGGTTATTTGCTTGCAAATATTTCATTACCTGATTAGGTAATATCATGAGTCTATTACCTAGATGGATAATGAAATGTCTGCAAGCAAAAAACCAAGCTCAGAGAGCCTCAAGGACTCCACAGTTCGATTCCTGAGCTACAGATATTCCCCTCTATTGATTTAGTTTTCTATTTCTTACAGGGTTTATTGCTACTACAGTAATAATAAATATTTAGTAATATGTACATTACCTGATTTATCAATTGTTTTAGCAAGAAAATTCTTACTAAACATAAAAGAAAAGACCATGGTAGTCATCTCGCCATTTGTCCATTTCTTCCTTGCAGACATCATCCAGCATTTTCTTTGCAGTATATTCCATCCTACAAGTTCCTTCTTTTCTTGTCATTTTATGGGACCTTCTGTGGTTGCCCCTGTTTTCTGGAACAATCTCTTCCCCCCATCCAATATATTAGAAAGTCCTTAACACTTGGCTATTCCCCCGGGCATAAGGGAACGGTTGAGTGCAACCCCCATCTCTAAAGTTTGTTTTATTTTGTGCTTGGCTGTCACTTTACATTTTAACCTTTGTATTTATAAATTGGCTGGATTTTGGGGGGTTTGAGGATGATGATGATGGTGGTGGTGGTGATTTGTATAAGTTGTATGCTGCCCAGAGTTACGGTGTCTGAATTGAGTAGACCTGTAAATCTTGAAATAAATAAAATAAAATATCTGGTCCACTAGACAGATTTTACCTTGGTTAAAATGACTGAACCACATCAATTAAATACACATTCTCAACTGTATAAAGAATTGGTTTATTGAATAAAAGATAAGCATTTTTTCATCAATTACTTTTTGCTATAAAATATTGATTTTTCTTCATTTCTGAATAAAAAAATAATTCTGATCACTTTTTTGTTTTTGTTTTTCTGCAGTTCAATCGGTTACAGGATGCAATCTGAGCCAGTCACCAAGATCAGAGATTTAGTCTTCTGATCTTTTGAACTCGTGCTGGTGTCCATCCACAGGGAACTTCTCTCTCACCAGAATGTGTGACAGATACATTTTGGTGGGAGGGAAGTTCCCTGCGGATGGATGCCAGCACGAGTTCCTGGGACACATATATTTGCCTTCATTTGTGAATTGGTTTCTGTGAGGTTGCATCTTTTTGCTCATTATAGGCATTACCGGTTCTCCAGAACCTGTCAGAACTGGCTGAATACCACCCCTGCAGAGAAGGTCTAGACTAGGTTACCAGCCTCAGTCATATCCCTGCCAACTTCCAACTAATGACAAGGCCTGCACCTATCAGTTTACACACTCCTGACCCACATGCTCAAAGTTTAGTTTTATCCCAATCACGTTCACAATATTCTCTTCAAAGTTCAGTTTCTAAACTAGAAACTACTTTGAAAGCCAGCATACTGTTGTCTGTACCCCTTCAATTTGGATTAGGATCATTTGACACCAATTTTAATTACACTTATCTGGGACTAAGTCCCAACCCAACCTAGTCAGGGACATTTAATTTCTGAGAAAACATGATTAGACTGCACTTTTGGAGAAATAGGGTAAAAACTGATCTTACTCTTCTGTCATTACTTTTGGCAAAAAAAGGAAGAAGAAGAAATAAAATGAAAATATACACATATTTATATACTGGGCAGACTTCACAAACTATATTTTCTTCAGCATTTTCTACATGCATTGTATTCAGATTGTGGCTGACCATGGCAGTCATTAAAATCAATTTTCTTTTTAATGGGAATGACACCTCCGCCAAAGCTGTTATCAAAAGGGAGACATTTTAAAAAAATCACCCCCCTTTGACATAAAGCTTCCAGATTTCACTGTCTCTTCCTCAATCAGATTCAATTTTGTTTTCAATACTGTTTGCACCCAAGGTTACAAAATGGAGACAGCTTTGCTCCTGTAGTTTCTCCCCCCTCCCCCCCTGCAGTATTTTGATCTCCAAGGCCTGAGGCAAACAATATTTCATAAGCCATTTTTTCTTCCCAATGAATAAAATCTGCAAGTCTGTCTTTCAAGATCTGCCCTGGTAATAAAAGCAATAATGATACATGTGTGCATGTTTACCAGCAGCTGCAATCATAGTGATGTTACCGGGTCAGGCAGGTGCCCTTTTAAAAAAAAAATCATGGCCTGGTTTATATGGATTGTTAAAAGCCTTCCGGTTTTCATAATGGCGAGGCCATGCAAGTTAATGAATGCCACCTGTGCCAATAATTGGATGTGACAGTACAAGGAAGCTCCAGGTTTCAGCCAGCAACAATTGATAAACTAGCAAGAGGCACCTTTTGCCTAGAAGTTACTTCAAGCACATTATGCTTGGCATCGAGCATTTCACAAGAATTGAAATGTTGCCTGAACTAACATAGCATTTGATCACAGTTTTCCCCCAAATGTTGTGGCCCGACAGTGGCCAGCAGAGCTGGTGGCAGACTCGGACAGTGAGGAGGTTGGGGTGGAACATGGGCCAGTCCTGGAGTCTGGGGAAGGTTCTGACGAGTGCTCTGCATCGGAGACAGAGATGGGGCCAGGGCTGTTTGACAATTATCAGCTGCCTTCAGAGGGAGACATCAGTGAGGCAGAAGAGCTGGAGCCTGTTCCCAGTGTGCTCATGTGCAGAGTTGCCAGATGAAGGGAACAGCTGAGGAACAAGGGCCAACATGGAAGTAAAGCCACAGGTGGACATTGAATGGTCCCTCCCCTAGAGAATAAAAGAGGAGCAAAAGGGGAGTGAGGCTTTGCAGGAGACAATTAGTTCCTTCCGGCATGCTTGCCAAGTATCACGGTGTCTGAAAGATATCAGCCTGGCCACACTCTAAGCCTGATAAAGGTTTGTAATTGGAAACTATCTTGAAAGACTGCTGGCTGGGACTTTGTTGGATAGGAAATTCATTGTAAATCAAATACATAAGGTTCATCAGGACGAGGACTCGGCTTTGTGCTGTTGGGGAAGCCTAGGTCAGAACAAATGTATGTATTAAATCAAAAGCAACTCTCTGGATTCTGAAAACTATCGGTTGATAGAAATGGCTTTAATTCACAGGTTTTGCACTGCAATTCACAGTCAATCCATTTATTCCATAAATTGTTCTATGTCTGTTTGTCTGTCTGGAAATAAAGTCCAGGAGAAACTTGGTTATAGAAATCCTGTATAAAAATTAGCTCTTGGATCATCGCTCCAGCAGTGGAAATTTACAGCATCATGCAGCCAATAGAATAAGTTATTAAGAGGAACTGATTATGTATCACCAACGAATAACTGAGTGAGATTACAAGTTCCTATAAATTAAAGGTAAAGGTAAAAACTTTCTCCTGCCCAGTTGGGTCTTACTCAAGAGGGCATGCTCATCTCCATTTCTTAGCCCAAGGGAGGCAGCATTGTCCAAAGATACTTCTGTAGTCAGGTGGCTGGCACAGCTATGAGCCAATGGTGCATGGATTGCTGTTACCTTCTCATCGAACTAGTATGTCATGCTCCCATCAGACCCCGAATCAACAGAAGATGAGCCGGAATTGGAGCAGACAGAGATAGAGGGGGCGGCTTTGTTGGCTTGGGAGGAGCAGGTCCAGTCAGGCCAGGGCCTTTTAGGATTGAGATGGCTTGTCAGCAGGGAGGCAGGATGACCAGGAGAGGCTAAACAGTGAACATGAGAGACAGAGCTCAGGCGATGAGCAAGGACCACCCTCTCTGATCCTTGAGCATGGAGAGTGGAGAGAAGGCAAAAACAGTGCAGATTGACCCAACTACTTAGGAGGAGAGTACACTAACCCTCTTCACAAGGCATATCTGGGGATTGAGCCTTAAGAAGATGCTGTGGGGAGGGGCATTTGTCAGGAACAAATGCTAAATTTCTGGAGTGTGGAGTGTCAATGTTTGAATTTTCCTGGATTCCTTTCATTCTTTCTGGATTTCTTGCTTGCAGCTGTGGTGCTCACAACATTGGGCTGGACTATTTGCAGCCAGAGGCTGCTTGAGCTCTCTTTCTCTCTGTGTGTATGTGTGTGTGTGTGTATGTATGTGTGTGTGTGTACATGATCACTTTTGCTCTGAGACTTGCCAGAAACGTGGGAGCATTTGGGAAATTTGGAACAATAAAGGGGAGGTTTGTATTGCCAGCTGCCTGTGTTATCTCTTGCCATGCACATCATATAGTACCTCTTTACCTACTTGCATTTCTATGCTTTGGAACTGCTTGGTGGGCAGGAGCTGGAGCTGGAGCAAATAACGGGACTCATCCTGTCGCACAGCGCTTGAGTCTCAAACCTGGGCTGTCAGCTTTCCAGTTGACAAGCTCAGTGTCTTTAACCACTGAACTATGGAACTAGCTATGGAACTAGCTCAGTAACTCAGTAGCTCATCCCAGTAACTGAGCCCACAAGTTTGTTTTTGAACCCAGTGGCTGCCCTTCTCTCCCAATTTAATTTCAAGCTGAATAAAGCTAGCCATAATTATAAATGTAGTAAAACTCTTTGAGGCAAAGTCCAATACATTTCCTATTGACAGGTGAACCTTTCTCATGATTAATAGAAAGCCACAGGGTACCTTCTGATGACACAGGTGGTACAGGGAGGTTACCACGTGGAATGGACTGATATTTTAGAGAGGAAGTTTAATTGAAGGATTGAGAGACAGAGGCAAATTTTGTCATCAAATTTTGGTGGCATATTTTAAGGTACTTAGGATTTATTAGCTGCTCAATCCTGTTCTACAGGGATTTGCATCATGTAAGCAATAATTCTAGATTATTTTTTAAAAAATCCTGACTCCAGAATCCAAGAATCAAGGCCTGTTACTCACTAAAGTGAGAAGGCCACTGTGGCTAGCCTATCCCAAACCAAATTAAAAACAGTTTTTATGAAGATGCCAATCTCATACTGAATAGACTTCTGTATGTTGTTGTATCTGCAATGTTACATGACTGACCATTTCTTAGGAGCAGGACATTTCATAGGTGAAATGAATTCCTTCCTCTTCTCCTTGTGATAAAAGTTGATTGACTTGGAAGAAGCTGAAAGACTTCCCAAGATGGTTAAGTCCCCTGCTGTAATGGAAAATGGAGGCTGTGAGTAGACGTGGCTTTTAGTTATGGAAAGGGGAAGTGATCCGTTGAGATCCGTTTTTAAAGAGATGATATGAACAGATATGGTATCACACGAAGGATCTACCACTTCATGCTGAGAAAATGTATGTTTGGAGGATAATAGCCAAGACATAACACTTTTCGATTCTTTAGCTGAACATGCTTGTCCTGGAACCAATCAGAGCAGAAATAACTCATAATTCTAAGAGATGCTTGAGTGCATTCTTGGTACAATAAATTTCAATTTGCTTCATATTGACATATTCCTATCAACATATTGTAACAGAAATCACTCTGAACAAATTATTACCTTTCAGTACATCCTGCAATTATTGCTACAATTTCAATTTGGATGGGGTGTGTGTGGCATTTTTGCTTTTTGTATGCAGCAAGGGCAGTATACTTTCTTCTCTCTAACTTTCCTGCTTCTTTCTTCTATGTTGTCTTTTTCAATTATATATCTGCAGGTTTTTATACAGCAGATATTTTTGGATGAGAAAAATGGGTTTTAAAAATATTGAAAAAGATCTCTAGCTATACAGCAAAATAAAGTTCTTATGGATGAATACTTTTGTCATTAACATTCCACTTTGCTCAAATTAATAGAAGTTCCATAATTGAATTGACTGTATTGTGTATTTTGTCATCTTCTATAAGCAATAGTATGTGGGATAGGGATCCAAAACAATATTGCTTGTCTGCCTGAGTAAACGATTAATTTGGGAAAAGGAAAGGATTGTTAAGGGAAAAAATGTAGGTTTTATTTTATTTATTTAGTTTAGTTTGTCAAGCATGTATGGGAAAACAAGTATAAGTATGAACATAACATATGTATAAACATAACATATAAACAGGTATAAGTATATACATAATAAATGAGTACAAATAAATGGGAACAGTCGGACAGGGGTGGTAGGCATGCTGGTGCGCTTATGCACACCCCCTTAGACCTCTTAGGAATGGAGTGAGGCCCACAGTAGACAGTTTAAGGTTAAAGTTTTGGGGGTTTGAGGATGTAACAACAGAATCAGGTAGTGAGTTCCAGGCATTGACCACTCTGTTGCCGAAGTCAACAAAGCTGATATGGCACAAAATACGCTTGGAAACAGCAGAGATTTGCTTCCATGACAAGTGAGAATTTGAGTATTTTTTCCTTCTGTATTTTAAGTAAACCACTTTCCCTCATACAGATTTCTTTTAAATACCCACTGGAATTTTACCCTCCAACAAAGGAATGAAGGAAACATGCCAGAAGATAAAGCACAGGAATGAGAAAACTCCAGCAATTCTTTTTGATTTTGTTTGGGAAGAGTAGGAACAAATGTTGTTTATGTAGGCAAGAACACAAGGAAACCTGTGGGGGCCAGTTAGTAATCTGCCAGCTTCAAAGGTGAGCAAGCAAAGCAAACCCTAAAGAAGTAAACAAGGATGAGCTGACAGTGTTGAGTGATTTCTAGAGTTGCAAATATACAGGTGAAACTCAAAAAATTAGAATATCGTACAAAAGTTCATTTATGTCAGTAATGCAACTTAAAAGGTGAACCTAATATATGAGATAGACTCATTACATGCAAAGTAAGATAGTTCAAGCTGTGATTTGTCATAATTGAGATGATTATGGCTTACAGCTCATGAAAACCCCAAATCCACAATCTCAGAAAATTAGAATATTGTGAAAAGGTTCAATATTCTAGGCTCAAAGTGTCCCACTCTAATCAGCTAATTAAGCCATAACACCTGCAAAGGGTTCCTGAGCCTTTAAATCAGGCTTGTCCAACCTTTCACCTTCCCTGGGCCACATTAGAAGATGAAAATTTGGTTTGGGCCGCACATAATTAAATTAAATAATTAAATTAAATTAAATTAAATTAAATTAAATTAAATTAAATTAAATTAAATTAAATTAAATTAAATTAAATTAAATTAAATTAAATTAAATTAAATTAAATTAAATTAAATTAAATTAAATTAATAATAAAATAAAATAAAATAAAATAAAATAAAATAAAATAAAATAAAATAAAATAAAATAAAATTATTATTTATTATTTATTATTTATTAAAAATTATTTATTTTTTATTTTATAATTTTCCGGCCAAATTTTGCGGGGTGGGGGGAGGGGGGAAGAAAGCTTGCCTGCCTCATGCCTACCTCTCCTCCTGCAAATGCAGCAGCGGCGGCAGCGGTGGCGGGGGCAGAAGCAGTAGCGGCGGTGGCGGCGCGCGGGGCAGAAGCAGCAGCGGTGGCGGCGGTGGCGGCAACAGCAGGAGGTGGTGGGGCAGGACTTTTGGGCTGCGGCTGCCTCCCTTTTCTGTTGCTCGCCTCGCCCCGCCTCGCGCCTACCTCTCCTCCTGCAAATGCAGCAGCGGCGGCAGCGGTGGCGGGGGCAGAAGCGGCGGCGGTGGGGGCAGAAGCAGCAGCGGTGGCAGCGGCAACGGGGCAGAAGCAGCAGCGGTGGCGGCGGAAGCAACAGCAGGAGGTGGCGGGCGGGACTTTTGGGCTGCGGCTGCCCACCTTTTCTGTTGCTCGCTCGCCCGCCTCACGCCTACCTCTCCTCCTGCAAATGCAGCAGCGGTGGCGGCGGCGGCGGCAACAGCAGGAGGTGGCGGGTGGGACTTTGGGCTGCGGCTGCCCGCCTTTTCTGTTGCTCGCTCGCCCGCCTCGCGCCTACCTCTCCTCCTGCAAATGCAGCAGCGGCGGCAGCGGTGGCGGGGGCAGAAGCGGGCGGTGGCGGCGGCGGGTGCAGAAGCAGCGGCGGAAGTGGCAACGGGGCAGAAGCAGCAGCGGTGGCGGCGGCGGCAACAGCAGGAGGTGGCGGGGCGGGACTTTTGGGCTGCGGCTTCCCGCCTTTTCTGTTGCTTGCCTCGCACCACCTCACACCTACCTCTCCTCCTGCAAATGCAGCAGCAGTGGCGGTGGTGGCGGCAACAGCAGGAGGTGGCGGGGTAGGACTTTTGGACTGCGGCTGCCCGCCTTTTCTGTTGCTCGCCTCGCCCCGCCTCACGCCTGCATCTCCTCCTCCTCCTCCTCGCTGGATCTTTCATGAAGGTTGGGGTGGGCGTTGGGCCGCATTACGAGGCGACCTGGGCCGCATGCGGCCCGTGGGCCGCGGGTTGGACAAGCCTGCTTTAAATGGTCTCTCAGTCAGGTTCAGTGGGAATCACAATTATGGGAAAGACTGCTGACCTGACAGTTGTGCAGAAAGCCATCATTGACACCCTCCATAAGGAGGGAAAGCCTCAAAAGGTAATTGCAAAAGAAGTTGGATGTTCCCAAAGTGCTGTATCAAAGCACATTAATAGAAAGTTATGTGGAAGGGAAAAATGTGGAAGAAAAAGGTGCACAAGCAGCAGGGATGACCGCAGCCTGGAGAGGATTGTCAGGAAAAGTCCATTCAAAAGTGTTGGGGACTTTCACAAGGAGTGGACTGAGGGTGGAGTCAGTGCATCAAGAGCCACCAAACACAGATGGATCCTGGACATGGGCTTCAAATGTCGTATTCCTCTTGTCAAGCCGCTCCTGAACAACAAACAACGTCAGAAGCATCTTACCTGAGCTAAAGAAAAACAGAACTGATCTGTTGCTCAGTGGTACAAAGTCCACTTTTCTGATGAGAGCAATTTTTGCATCTCATTTGGAAACCAAGGACCCAGAGTCTGGAGGAAGAATGGAGAGGCACACACTGCAAGATGCTTTTACTGACCTCAGAAGGGTGGAAGGCTGAGTCAACCATGAGCCTGGTGAGATTCGATCTGCCAAATTGCAGTCAGCAGAAGTAGCCTGCAGCACTGCACTCTAACCACTGCGCCACCGTGGCTCATGGTAGTGTAAGCAGGACGTTGCAAGCAAGATAAGGGTCTTCTGGACATTGTGAAGATCTTGATTTGTGGCGATCTGGAGGGCATCCCCACAACACCAAGGCATATGCTCTCTTTTGGGCTACCTTGTTCTAACCTGCAAGGAATTTTGTAGAAGTGATTTTCCTCTTCTGATATCAGCTAAGCCTTCTGCTATGTAGCCCAGAATGTTTCCAGTTTTGGCCTCTTCCAGGTATAGAAACAGACCTACTGACATTTTTTTTCTAATCTATTCAAAGATCTAAATGGCATAGTTCCATCCCACTACATTAGTCACAGTATTATATTTTAGTTGTCATGTATGAGGAAGAGCCAATCCTAATACTTTTTACAATCTAATGCATAGGTTCTTAATTTACTTGGCAAGTCATTTGTAAATTAAAGTTCCTAAAATTTACTTGGCAAAGAAACCACTGCATTTGGTTCTTAATCTATTCTTAATCTACTTGGCAAGAGGTAGTCCCAGGCTGTAGGAATATGCTACTTAAACAGAACAATACCATCACATTACATTAAGCAGGGGTGTCCAACCTTTCACCTTCCCTGGGCCACATTAGAAGATGAAAATTTGGTTTGGGCCAAACATAATTAAATTAAATAATTAAATTAAATTAAATTAAATTAAATTAAATTAAATTAAATTAAATTAAATTAATTAAATTAATAAAATAAAATAAAATAAAATAAAATAAAATAAAATAAAATAAAATAAAATTATTATTTATTATTTATTAAAAATTATTTATTTTTTATTTTATAATTTTCCGGCCAAATTTTGGGGGGGGGGGGGGGGGAAGAAAGCTCGCCTGCCTCACGCCTACCTCTCCTCCTGCAAATGCAGCAGCGGCGGCAGCGGTGGCGGGGGCAGAAGCAGTAGCGGCGGTGGCGGCAGCAGGGGCAGAAGCAGCAGCGGTGGCGGCGGTGGCGGCAACAGCAGGAGGTGGCGGGCGGGACTTTTGGGCTGTGGCTGCCTGCCTTTTCTGTTGCTCGCCTCGCCCGCCTCGCGCCTACCTCTCTTCCTGCAAATGCAGCAGCGGCGGCAGCGGTGGCGGGGCAGAAGCGGCGGCGGTGGGGGCAGAAGCAGCAGAGGCGGCAGTGGCAACGGGGGCAGAAGCAGCAGCGGTGGCGGCGGCAGCAACAGCAGGAGGTGGCGGGCCGGGACTTTTGGGCTGCAGCTGCCCGCCTTTTCTGTTGCTCGCCTCGCCCGCCTCACGCCTACCTCTCCTCCTGCAAATGCAGCAGCGGTGGCGGTGGTGGCAACAGCAGGAGGTGGAGGGGTGGGACTTTTGGGCTGCGGCTGCCTGCCTTTTCTGTTGCTCGCCTCGCCCGCCTCGCGCCAACCTCTCCTCCTGCAAATGCAGAAGCGGCAGCAGCGGTGGCGGGGGCAGAAGCGGTGGTGGCGGCGGCGGATGCAGAAGCAGCGGCGGCAGCGGCAACGGGGGCAGAAGCAGCAGCGGTGGCGGCGGCGGCGGCAACAGCAGGAGGTGGCGGGGCGGGACTTTTGGGCTGCGGCTTCCTGCCTTTTCTGTTGCTTGCCTCACACCGCCTCATGCCTACCTCTCCTCCTGCAAATGCAGCAGCAGTGGCGGTGGTGGCGGCAACAGCAGGAGGTGGCGGGGTAGGACTTTTGGACTGCGGCTGCCCGCCTTTTCTGTTGCTCGCCTCGCCCCGCCTCACGCCTGCATCTCCTCCTCCTCCTCGCCGCGGGTTGGACAAGCCTGCATTAGTGCATCACAGTTTGTATGTAATCCGGTGCTATCACTGGAATTGTATCGTAGTGCCACAGTGATAGTAATTAATGTCAGGTTCAGCATTAAAAGCTTTACTATCAAGTTTACCATTTTCCCCAAAATTCAAGAGAATCTGATAATAATTGAGCCTTACGCTTCCACCATAAACAGAATTACAAAGTTCATTAGATATTCACCTAAAAATGTGTTTGTAATTTTAATATTTATCTATATTTACAGGTAAATCATGCAACTTAAAGCATTTTTTTAAATTCTCCATTCTACAAATATTATGGAAGAGCCAGAAATCTAACAACAGAATGCTCATTTATTCATTGCCAAGCAGATTTACAGATTTGCATAATGTTTACATATTCTGATTTACATGTATAGATTGCAATTGAAGTAATTAGTATAATTTCCCTAGGGACAACAGAGAAGGACGTACTTAAATGGCAATTGTAATTAGTAGAAACTCTTAATGTTCAATTTATAGAGCCGCCCATCTCACTTATGTGACTGGGTAGATCACAACCATGAAAACGATCTCAAGCAATACAAATAAAAGCAGCTAACATATAAGTCCCAATTGGAAATCCCATTGGAAACTGCATGAAAAACACACAATCAAATTGACAGGTGAATTGAGTTGTTCAGATATAGCACAGCCATTGAAAAAGGTCCATCCCACAGCCAGATCTGATCCCCAAGTGCAAGGGCAAAATCACATCTTCCCAAAGGCCAGCAGAGTTGGAGCCAATCTTATGTTAAAGTAAAGTTGAACTGGGTGAATCTTCAATACCGCAGATCTTCTTCTATATATAAGGCTACATAACCATTCTAAAGATGACTTCTGAATGCATATAGCTATGATGAATTAGATATTGATGCAATGTATTTTCTTTCTCACTAATCAGGACTCCACACTCTTGAGCCCGGGGCATTAGATGTCCCAAGAGCTCTGCCTTCTGGCTTTATTGTTAACAGGCCAGAAGCCTTGCAAGTCCCCCTCCCCTGCAAAGAATGAAATGTTTGGGGGAATATTAAAAGAGGTAGAATATTATATTCCCCCAAAGGAGAAATGGAGAAAGGCAGGAAGCAGCCCCAGTCTTTCTTAATAGCCTCAAGCAGAAGCCTCAAGTCTTTAGGGATGGATAGTTTGTACCTATTAAGAAAGACTGGGCCAATCTATTCATAGACAAAATGCCTTCAGCCACACTCCTACAACTGATGGGATTAAGAATTTACATTCCCCCACCCAAATTCTAAGGACAGGACATGACCTTTAGGGCTTAATAGGATTGACCCATCACCCTTGAAATAGTAAAAGACACAAGGCTCACTACATTGCACAACCCTCTGGAGCATCTCAATCACAAATCTCCAGAACTCTATAAAACTCCATCCACTCTTTCAGCCATTTTGTCAGACACCCCAAAAATATTGCTACTGTCACTGAAGTTTCTGGAAACCAAATAAACCTTATTTCCTTGCAGAGCCTTCATTTTATTTCCAGCATCTTTCTCCCGGCTTGGAACCAGACTGGATTTTTCTTCACACACTTTGTATGTATTCAGATTAGACATAAATGTTTTTTTAATTGCTTTAATGGTTTGTACTTATTTTATTGTTTTAAAATGTTTTTAGGGTTTTAATTATAATATATGTTCTTGAATTGTGAGCCGCCCAGAATCGTTTGCTGAGATGAGCAACTATAAAACTTAAGCAAACAAACAAAACTTTGGTGAGTAAATGTAGTCTCTATATAGCTATTTAGTCATAATGTCACACTTATGAAAATGTTTTATCTAATCTTGAGACATCCCTTTAAGTAAGACCATATACAATTGGAAGAAACAGTTTTTCTAATACAGTGGAAAAAGCAGCATATTTTTGGTGCCGCGTGTTTTGTTCTTTCTAATACATATAACAGAATGAGTTATATAACACCATTCAAACATATTTTCCAGAAATCAAAGAACAATTCAAGTAAGTGAATGCAACGTTTTATTCCATTAGTGATGTAAAGGATTCTCCGTTATATAATATAGCCATAGGGGCACTTTCTCCTTTTTGCATATGCCTCTCATTCTTTGTTAGCTGAATTATTTTGTATTCAGTGGGTTTTTAGCATTTCATCACTAGTCGCAATAGTTGCCATTCAAACTCATAAAATGCACATTCAGTACAAAGAAATACAAATCTGTTTCCCCCAAGGGAAACACCAGATGGCCTTTAACTGAGCATTCTGCATTTTCAGCAAAGGCCTCATAAGCTTCCAAGAGACTTTAATAGTATTTAATTCTAGAAAGCTGAAGCAGCTAGCCTATCCCATTTTTCCCCCCTTGAGAGAACATCAGCTTGTTTTCATTTATGAGCATCAATGTTTCGATAATACATTGTCTTAGAATATCAAAACATTATTCAGCTGGATTGTGACCTTGTAATGATTATCTTTATGAGATGTGGATAAAATCTGGATTTTGGACATAGACCTTCAGACTTAGTCTGAGATAAGTTGCTATCAGGGATAAAAGACAAATTGGCACTTCCCATCCATTTCATACCAGGAAGCTAAATAGATGCCACCTCAGTCCTTGGAATTGGATTTCATCCTTCAGAACTCCAGTAGAGCCGCTTAGGGTGTCCTGGTCAACCAGTTCCTAGTTCTGTCCTTCAACAAAGGGAATATGGAGGATGAATAATCAGGAATGGCTGCTGTGCCCATACCTGACATGGCCTAAAAAGGGGTGAGATATAAAGATATGGAATTAACCAATATATTTTCCAATTACCCATTGTTTAGTGGTGAAACTTAGAGGTAAAAGAATCTATAGAACCTATCCAAGGTTCTATAGCTTCTATAGAAGAAGAAATAATATCTACCAGATACCTTACTACACAAAATAGTCCGAAACATTTCAGTATATTTCCTGACGCTTATTCAGAGTACTTAATTTATACCTTCAAAACCTAGAACTATTCTATATTCTGATTCATCATCTGATATCAGCTATATTCATTCTTAGTAGAAATAAAATAGAAACACAGCTTAGAAATAGAAATACAAGGCATTTAGCAGCTATTCTGCTAGTCCATTTAGATATAGTTCAGAATTCTCATCTTCTTCCCACCATTTAAGGTTGAGTATAAAATTCCTATTACTCTTGTTTAAGCTAAGCAGTGATAATCTCTTAAAATACTAAACAATTCCTTTAGGGAACATTAGGTTCTTCATACTCTGAGGACTGTCTTTACATATACTGTATGTGCTTCCTTTGATTTGTAGCTCATTGCTTGCAATCTTCTTAAAGGTGTTTCCCTGGCAGGAATCCATCTGGCAAATTTACCAGACACACACTTTTCAAATTGTGATCAGACCCTGGATATGCTTAAGTTGTAGACATATGCCTTTCATTAAGACCAAACCATCAACTATTTACAATACAGGTAATAACAATAACACTTAGACTTATATACTGCTTCACAGTGCTTTATAGCCTTCACTAAGCAGTTTACAGATTGCCCCCAACAATAGCACTTAGCAGTAGCACTTAGACTTATATACAGCTTTACAGGGCTTTACAGCCCTCTCTAAGCGGTTTACAGAGTCAGCATATTGCTCCCAACAATCTGGGTCCTCATTATACCCACCTCGGAAGGAGGAAAGGCTGAGTCAACCTTGAGCCTGGTGAGATTTGAACTGCCAAATTGCAGGCAGCTGGCAGTCAGCAGAAGTAGCCTGAAGTACTGCACTCTAACCACTGTGCCACAATGGCTCATATCAATCCTTGACCTATGACCACAACTGAGCCCCAATTTTTTGTCGCTACTTCTGCTGACCTCTGGCTGCCTGCAGTTCGGCAGTTTGATTCTCACCGGCTCAAGGTTGACTCAGCCTTCCATCCTTCCCAAGTCGGTAAATGAGGACCCAGATTGTTGAGGGCAATATGTCAACTCTGAAAAAACGCTTAGGGTGGCTTGCAAAGCATTGTGAAGTGGTAAATAAATCTAAGTGCTATTGCTATTGTAATATCTTTTTTTCTCTTTTCTTGCCTTATGTATGTTTGAAAAGGTGGAGGAATTGGCTTCTCTGTTTCCACTGAACATACTGTTACTTCGCAGTATAAAATGATCTTGCTTTTAAGTAATTTTACCATGCAGAGGTAGCAAAATTATAGAGATGTTTGTTCAATTATTTGACTATAATGTAGACGGTGCTGGAATTGATAGTGCGCATTATTCTCACTTTAAGACTAGTGAGATATTGTTAAGTTTCGCTTTCAGTATTCCTCACCCCTGGCTCTGATGAGTTATAGAGTTATAGTTCAGCAGTTTTTGAAAGCCCACAGACCTTCCTCTTTTGCTCCAGGGCATTAGGTGTTGAGATCCACATCTTCTTTACATTTTCTGCCCAAGTTCTGTCTTTTCTTTGCTATCTAGAAAAAAGTCCTTGCATCGTTAATTGTCTTTGTTCAATGAAAAGCATAAGATGTTGAATGAAAACTTTGGTTAGAGTCTGTGTGGGCTCCTTTACATTGCAAATCAGAAGCATGCAATCTGTATCCACAATTGTGCCCACAGATGGAAGATATGCAGTTTAATGAAAGCCTAAGCATTTTGCTACTCAACCACACAACTTCAAAGGGAAACCTGATGTTCCTGCTGACAGCACATGTGATTCTTCCTTTTGGTAGATTTTTTTTTTTTAAGCTGGAAGGGGGGGGAAATGGAAATAAATAAACCAGGGCCCCTTTTTTAAGGCTTTTCATCAGGGTTCACACAGCCTGACAAACTCTGGTAGTTATGTGACTTATAATTTACTTTGATGAAGATAAAATCTTAAGCATTTCCAAACCGGTCATTGATAATTCCCACAAATGAAAGCCTGTCCTTAGTATAAAGGAAGCAATTAAATGGTCAGGCAGCCACTGAGGAGTCTCTGCAGGCAATTAATTCCAACTGGTAAAGAAACATAGCTCAGCGATTAGTTTGGAAAAGCTTTTTGGTTTCAAAGGGCACTAAATTCTGCAATGGACTGTTGATGTACAAATAAATTGCCAAGGAGTAATGCTGCATTCCAATGGGCAGTTTCCATTCAATAACACTTGTTTGTTTGGGCTATTACATTTAGGAACTGTATAACTTCAGAACAACTCTGGACAGCTTATCATACCAATCAACAAGATAAAAAGCACACACAATGCAATATAAATGCACAAGATAGCATCCATCCTACCAATATACTACATGTGCAGAATATTAAATGTTCTGCTACTGTACAAATGAATTTTGCAGGCCATCAAGATGAAGCTACGCATGTGGTTTTTATGTTCTCTCCAGGAGAGTGACTATTGCAGTTTTAAGTGAAGTCTACAGCTAGTCCTTGTTTACCAACTGACTCATTTAGCAAATGTTTAAACTTTACAATTATCTAACCTTGTGAGTAGTCCTATTTACAACCTTTGCAGGTCTGTAAAACAAAGGAATGCTGATGCAAGACCATAAGCAGCATTGTGGTTTCACTTAGCAATCAGTTCACTTAACAATCATGTTATTGTGGTCACTAAATGGGATTACCTGTATTGAAAGCAGAGGTGGTATTCAGCAGTTCTGGAGAACCGGTAGCAGAAAGTTCGAATAGTTCAGAGAACTGGCAAATACCACCTCTGACTGGAGATTTTACAGTATCCTTCCCCTGCCACGCCCACCAAGCCACGCTCACAGAACCGGTAGTAAAAAAATTTGAATCCCACCATTGATTGAAAGCAGTCAACTGATGTTGAAATTTAGACATTCCTGTTTCTAAAAGTGCTGATAGCTTGAAGTAAATACACTGCAATGACAGCAAAGACTCATGATACTGAGAGGCCTAGAATGGCTGCACGCACCAGCCATTGGATTGAGTAAAAGGGAAGAAACTGCTCAAATCTGGACCTGAAAGGCAGCTGCACTGTCCTGTGGAGGGAGGAGCTGACTTGGCTACTAGATATAGAGGCAACAGTCCCATTGGTGCAGAGAGGTATATAGATGTTGAAGACTAGAGGCCTGGGGAGATCACTCACTTCCTCAGGGAATAACACTCACTTCCTCAGTTGCTGGGACACATGTTATTGGTCTGATTATAGATTGAAGAGGGAGGGGAGGGAGGGAAAGAGAGAGAGAAAGAGAAAGAAGATGTCAGGGCAATGATTTAAGAGCTGACCAGCTGTTACGATGATGTAATGCTAGGAATGAGTCAGCAAGGTTTTTGGGCTGATATCACTTTAAGAGCCTGTAATAAGAAGAGGCCCTGTTGAGGTGTGTGCCTCTCTCTGTATGTGCTTCCGTACTGTAATTGCTGATTACTGTTTGTTTGAGGTCTGACTAAAGTACGTGTATGTATATATTCTTTATAGATAAAACCACTATTTAAATACAAACCTCTGTTTACTGTATTTGCTCCTGGGTTGTCTCACATAGTCACACCATGTGCACACTGACAGAAGACAACAAGAAGAGAGAAAAAGTCTGTTCAGGGAGTGAATGGAGTGGCTGAGAAAAAAGTTGGAGAAGAAGTTGACTATGTAGAACAGTTGTTGGTTCCTAGTTGGCAAGGGAGAAGAAAGGTCTATGAGTGAGCTCCTTTGGAAAAAGGGAAGATTCAGAGGGAGAGAACTTATGCCCAAGATCCAAGGCAGGCAACCAGGAGTCAGTTGTTGTTGGTAAAGTCCTGGTCTTTAGGGAAGGACTTTGCACATGATCCTGAGAGAGATTCTTTCCCCAATGGGGAAACCCTAGGTGTCTGGCTGACCAGATCCAGGAGAAGGTCAAGCTATGCTGAGTAAAGTACAGTAAAGTACATTCCTTCCTTTTTTTATTCTCTTTTTTTGAGACCAAAAATGGAGGAGGGTCTTGAAATGAAAGGGGAAGAAAAACAAAGCTAATAGAAGAGTTGGGGGAAGATATAGTCTATGGGAAGGAGACCCAGAGAAAACCTGACACAGGGTGAACCACAGGACCGTTGTAAATAGCCTCACTGTAAATGGTAAAAAAGCATAAAAAGCCTCTGTTATCTTGTTTTTTGTGTCAGTTGTCATCCCTACAGAACAAAATACACCTCCACTTCAAAAAGAACAATGTGACAATGCTTCTCTTCCACCACCTCCAGTAAACAAACGATTACTCAGTGAACAGCTAACTTGGTAAGTAACCGCATAATAAGGCTCAGGATATGAATGTTTTCAGTACTACGCAGAACCAATTGGAACAAATTCAGGCTAAGCTAAAACACAGCTCATTCATTTCAAGGGAAGAGATTTAAATAGACCCCAAACTCTCCTATTAAATGGCTTTTGTAAATCACCGTCCTAAATCTATTGTCAGATGGGAAGCTGGTAAAGCCATTCCAGCTGTTTTCCACTTTGCCACAAGAGAAGATAACTTGCTTCCCTGCGTATAGGCAATTCTTGGGGGAAAGAATTCATGGGATGAATCCTGTTCCTATTGTAGTCCAGGTTTCCATTGCTGAGATTGAAAAGAAACTGCTCTCCTGATGGGAAGCTAAAAGTCCACTACCAGAGAAAAGTCCCAGGCTCCAAAAAGCAAGAAAGACACATCAAGAGCCTTTTAAGTGGTATTGTTCCTCACTTATAGACAGAAACCTTGCCAAACTAAAACAGACCATGTGTACCATAAAACCGGCATAAGAAAGGTTGGGGATCACTGCCATAAAACATATACTGTGGGGACTATGAGGGAACAGCCATCTTCCCCACACAAACTATCTAAACTATTTTGTCTATGGAGATTTTCAATCATTCAGGTCATGGTTGTCCCAAAGGTGCTTTTCCCAAAAGGCAACAACTGGTCTTTCTTGGCTTTTTTTCTTTGAAAATGTTTTGTTTCTTATCCGAAAAGAATTGGGCCTGGAAGGAACCTGGCAACCAGTGCAGCTCATGGAATAGCAGTGTAACATAGGCTACCCTAGGGGCCTCAAGAACTGTATGTACAGTTTTTATTCTGCATCCGCTGAAGTTTCCAGATACTCTTCAAGAGTAGCCCCATGGAGAGAGCATTGCATGAATCCAGGCATGAGATGACCAGGGTTTGAGTGACTGAGCCCAGGGACTCCCAAGTGCTCTGCTTTCAGATCTATCTGAAGCAGGAGAACTTAGTGATGGCGACTCATGCCTTCATCACCGCCCAAAGTATGTGGGACAATACAGAAGCTGCAACTGAGGCAGAATGCATGGCTCATGTGCTGATGAGAGACAGCTAATCCACCTGGCTGTCAATAGTCTTCTAGATATAATTCAGCACTGGCTTGACATTTAGAGCTCCAAAAGTCTTAACTGCTAGTTACCTGAGGACCTCCTTCTTCAGAAATCCAGTACAATCATCCCAGATAGGAATTGTACTCTCTCAGTGATGAGCTCAGTTTCATTTCAAAATGCTGTTAAGAGTTATTTCTCACAGCTTTTGAAAGCTAAGGTTGCATTACATTCACAGCTGCTACTTGATGGCTGAAACAAATGGCATAGCTGTTTTCGTTTTAATGATATTTTTGTTGTGGTCTTATCAGCATTATTTTGTTATTAGCATCGTAAATGACCAGGAAAATCTGAATTTCACCAGCGCATAAATTTGACTAATTAAACAGACTCCTCCAAACTATACCTTTGCATTCTGAATTATTACCATACATTAAGAAGGGAAAGCATAGTAAAAACAATACACAATAAAAAGAACATAACATGTGACAATGAGATTCCAATTCAGCACATAACCAATAAAAGTTCTCTGTCCCTTAAAAGGTGTAGGGTGAATGGTGAAGCTTCACTCATCAATAAATCCCTGTGTTGAAAATATTTTAACTAAAATATAAGAAACTACATCATGTTGATTAATTTCTAATATCAAAACTCTTGTCATATCAAAATATATCCTGCATGCAGAGCAATCCCAGTATGTTTTAATGTAGGGGTAGGAAATGATGGCTCTTTTATGATTTGTGGACTTTATCTCCCAGATTTCTTGAGCCAGCCATTCCCAACCTCTGTTTTAATGCCACCCTGTCTTCGCTTCTCAGTGTTCTCACCCTTCCAGGTGCATTTTTTTTCATAGTGTTCATCCCTGCTGAGGTTACCTTCATCCTATCACAGTACAGTCTGGACCAATCAGCTGAGTGCAGAGAAGTAAGCTCAATGTTTCATCTGCCAATCAGGCTCATTCTTCCTACTCAGTACACTTTTCTTAGTTTACACTTCTGTCCCATTTCCAATAGTCTGTGAATTTAGAACTGGCAAAATCTTGAAAAAGAAATTTAAAGAGAGGCAGAAAAGTTTCTTCTGTTCATCATTAACACACAGTCCATGGGTGGGTGGAACCAGCACATAATAATAAATCTTGTTTTTCACAATGAGTAAACATTACATAGGGGAGTAGCTATGGTACAAAGATGGAAGAATGTCCCCATTTTTAATGTACCAAATGTGCCAAGTACAGAGTTATTCACTCTATTTTTGCATCTGTTTGCAGTTTAATTTATAAACACCCTCCCACACACATACACACTCTTATGTACCTTCTTGTATATAATTTCCCCTAATGTACGCATTTTTTCCAAACACTTACCTCTAATTTGCTGTTTTATACAGGAGTTCCTGTAACATACACATCTTTGTACACATTTTCGAATCAGAAAATTGCATCGCGTAATTCACCAAAAGGAGAAACTGAAAGATAGTCATTTCCCAGTTTTGCCTATTAGTTCTGGAAATACAATTCAGGCTGGTTTATTTTAAAAGGCAAAGCAAACAAATTTCAACCTCCAAATCCATCTATCAGTTTAAAAACTGTACGTAACATTCTGGTAAGAGCAGAAAGTGACAGAATATCTAAAAACTGATGTAGGTAGAATACTACTGCAGGAGGGAGGGAGGGAGGGAGGGAGGGAGAGAGAGAGAGAGAGAGAGAGAGAGAATCGGCAACATTGAGAACCATTCACAAACTGTAGTTTATTAGGACTTGGAAAAGATCTGTTATCTATCAGCACTTTTCAGGTACCTGGTGACAGTTTATAAGCTTTCCTAATTATTTAATCAGAGTCCTCTGTTTTAATCAGCACAGAGAAGAAAATAGCAGCATCTTCTCTTAAAGCATGGAAGTAAAATTATATGTGACATTATTATTTAACTGGTAACTGGTTATTAGAGAAATATTCTTTCACAGCCTCAGCAACTCAGGTTCAAATGGCCCCAAGATATACAGGGGACTTCTTTGGGGCATAAATATTACAGAGATGTACAAGGCAGCTATAATTCACCATAATAATATATTTCACAGTGTGGTGGCACCACAATTTGCTTGTTGATGTGCAGAGGAGGCATCAATTATATCTTTGAAACACTTTTTATCTCCCTGGGTCTTCTTCATCTCTGTTGATGCAGAAGATGCTCCTGAATGGGCTTTGTCAATGCCATTAATATTATCTTGCTCTCGGAATATTTATACAAAAGCCCAATCTTCCCCTCCACATGCATCTCCTTGATTTCAGGAAAAATATTACATCACAGGAGTAGATAATATTTATTCCCCATGGCTGTGAAAGAGAATTTGTAACAGTTTGGAAGCTGTTTCTACTTGTTTCCTTATATGCATATATTGCGCCGCTTACCATTTTAGCTGTACACCGAATAATCCTTTGTTTCTTTGCTGTCACTTATGAGCATTTACCTCAAATCATCAACACTTTCAAAAGCAGAAATGCCTTATTATCAGCACGGTGCAAGTCCCACTATGAGTAGTGATTCAGCATGCAGAGGTGAAGAGACATCAACTTTTTACCCTGAACACTTAGGAAATATAGGGCCAGGGAAATGGGCATATAATTAAGATGGAATAGCTTACTTTTAATTATAGGTTTGGTTCAGTGATGCGATTCTTTTTTTTCTTTTTTTTACTGCCGGTTCTGTGGGCGTGGCTTGGTGGGCATGGCAGAGGAAGGATACTGTAAAACCTCCAGTCAGAGGTGGTATTTGCCGGGTCTCCAAACTACTCAAAATTTCTGCTACTGGTTCTCCAGAACTGGTCAGAACCTGCTGAATGCCACCTCTGGTTTGATTCCTTTGATTTGACAGAAGGGAATATTTGAAGCTCTGGGTTGAACTCCACGTATATGCTTAGATCTATTCTAAAGCATCCAAAACAGGCTGGAAAAAGGCCATTCTGATGATGGGCTTGTGAGAACCTTAGGTTTTATTTTGTTTTTGTACTACTGACAATTCACTGGGGGATCTTCTGTGGAATAATAGTGAAATGAGCAATAACAACATGCATGGAGAGGTTCTTTTGAGTCAGAAAGATCAAAGATTACCCAAGAAAGGAAGGAAGGAATTGGAATAATATGAAAAAAAAAATGTTTTGAAAACCTTTCACTTCTCATCCAAGAAGCTTCTTTAGTTCATTAGAACAAATTTCTCAATTATTAATTTCTGTTGGGTTCTATCTCTCTCAATGGTGTCTGAAGAAGAGCAAAGAATATGGTAATATGTACAAGAAGGAACTGTACATCATAACTTGGGGGGGGGGAAACAATGTGAGAACCTGATAGAATGAAAGTCGTGATTGCAATATAAAACTGAGAGGACATTACTTATTCAAAAGAAGATGATCCAATTGAAAGGAGAGGCGAAGTGGCTTCACAACAATATCATATGCCTGTGAAGAAATTAATGTCCTTCATATGGGAAATCCTGTTGAAAGCATCTGAGCAAGATTGAGGGGGGAAAAAGAAAGAAACTAAAGTTGCAACATTAAGGGAGTTTATTAAAAACTTCTTATCTGTCCAGAGGATGAGATATATACTTTTTAAAATCAACTCACCAAGTCCTCAGAAGGGCAGGCCAGGTAGTATTGGAGGATCTCTGCAAAACTAACTCATCTAGGTATGGGATGATGACAACTATACCTTGCTGAAGATGGAAGGAAAAACAAGGCAACCCAGCTATCATGTGCTTAGTCCTGTCAAACAAAGACGAATTGACTGACCAGCAGAACACTTTAGGTACTGATATCCTAAATATTGGTATTTAGGATATCAGTCAATGTGATATTATGAGCCATGGTGGTGCAGTGGTTAGAGTGAAGTACTGCAGGCTACTTCTGCTGACTACCGGCTGTCTGCAATTTGGCAGTTCGAATCTCACCAGGCTCAAGTTTGACTCAGCCTTTCCATCCTTCCGAGGTGGGTAAAATGAGGACCCAGATTGTTGGGGGGCAATAGGCTGACTCTGTAAACTGCTTAGTGAGGGCTGTAAAGCACTGTAAAGTTGTATATTAGTCTAAGTGCTGTTGCTATTGCTATCCTGCATTCATGTTCATCACATTGAGGTTCAAGAAATCGGGGGGAGTGGGGGGAGCTGAAGGTAGACAACCATGATCTCTGAGCTTCAAGGACAAGTTTTTAATGAAATGAGGAATTGAATAGGTAGCATGCCATGACTTGTGTTTTCAAGGATTTTTAAAAATGGAGAGGGATGAGGGCCCCTGAAAAACAAGATACCAAAGATGAGGTTAGCCTTAAAAGGCCTTTGTGGATGAATACTGAATTCACTGAAAAACAAAAAGGAGTTATATAGGAAATTGAAGATGGGGCTGATAACAAAGGGAGAGTGCAGACTGATAGCTTGAGCCTGTAGTGATGGAGTCAGGAAAGTTAATACTCAGACTGAGAGGAGACTGGTGAGGAATGCAAAATAAATAAGATAAAGGTTTAGGGATACAGTGTGCCTGCAATAAACAAAGAGTCCAGGAGGCTCTTGGTCTGTTGTGTTGGGAAGGTGAGAAAATAATAAGAGAACTGGGGGTAACAGGAAACTGCTTAACATCTTCTTTACTTTACTGAGTTGGATTGATTGTCTAGAATAGGGGTCTCCAACTTTACGATTTGTGGACCCAATTCCCAGAATTCCTCAGCCAGCATGGCTGGCTGACGAATTCTGAGAATTGAGGTCCACAAATTGTAAAATTGTCAAAGTTGGACACCCCTGGTCTAGAACAGGTTTCTCCAAACCACAGCTGGAAGGCTGCATGCAGCCCCTGGACAGGTAGTAATATGGGCCCCACAAGATCATAAACTTTTGACATTATTACAGTATGTGATTTATATACGTTAACTGTCATGCCCCTGTAAGAATCTGACTTGGAGGGTGAAGCTGAACAGCTGACAGGGAGTGGGAGTGTGGCTCCATTGGCTGTGGAAGAAACTGGGGACGGGCAAAACTGGCTGGGCAGAGCAGGGAAGAGATAGAACAAGGGAGAGGGAATTCAGAGGGAATTCAGACCCAGGCTCACCCCCTCTTCATCCTAGGGCACAGAGAGAGGAACGGAAAAGAGAGCAACGTGGGTTGTGTGGCTTACTGGGGAGGAAAGGGCCCTGATTCCCTTCATTAGCTGCAGCTGGGAACACAGTGTATAAAAAAGGCAAGCTGCATGCAGCAAGCTGTTGGGAGCAAATGTGACTTTATCTTGTATTGTCATGGCTTACCTGTGTCCCTGGCGTCTTCCCAACTGTGTGAGTTTTGCCATGCTTTCAAGTTTGAAATTCCTGCTTCTGCCTTGCCAAGCTAATTACTTCAGTTTGGCTTGTTTGGATTTTAAGTTACAGTTTGTGTGTACCTTGTTTTGGACAGAATTTTCTACAGTCAAAGCCTGTTCCTGGGAGATTTTTTTTCCAGCCCAAAGGTAAGCTGGACATTGGGGGCAAAGTTGGAGATAATAAAGGGACTCTTATTGCTTATCTGATGGTGTTGCCTTTGTGCCACACCCCGGGTCATCACATTAACTATATTATATATTTTATATGCTTGTGGGGTTACAATTCAACCCCAACTTCCCCCAACCTTTGAGTGAACGTATATTAGCTTTGCATGGTTTCCAATTCGGCAGTCTCTGAAGGAAGCATAGATAAGATCCCAACTGCCCAGATTTCCCCAAGAAATACAAATGGGAATGTCCCTATCTGCAAAATGCAGACTAATGGTGTATCCACAGGAGATTAGAGAACTTTATGTTCCATTTGTAGATCTCACACAGTGATTTAAATTCTGCCAGTACAGAAATGAAAAGTAATAGATCCCTTGGTGTGCGTGTTTGTGCATGTTTCCTATTAAATCTGCTTCTTCAAACAGCTACATATGTGGAAGATGCTATACAGATAGTCCTTCACTTACAACAGTTCATTTAGTGACCATTCAAAGTTACAACAGCACTGAGGAAAATGACTTATGACTAAATGTCTATGGAGGTTCTCAATCATCCAGGTCATGGTTGTCCCAAAGGTGCTTTTTTCAAGAGGCAACTGGACTTTCGTTTTTTTCTTTGAAAACATTTCGCTTCTCATCCAAAGAAGCTTCTTCTTGTGGTTCGCTGGCAGCCTGTGCAGATGCCAGCAGAATGGGACAGTGGGGAAGAACAGGGACCAGTCCAGGAATCTGGGGAGGACTTGGACGAGGGTCCTGAGTCTGATTCAGAGATGGGGCCAGGACCATCTGGGAGTTATGTCCTGACTCTGGAGCCTCCAGAATCTAGCAGCAGGGAGGCAGAGGAATAAGAGGAGCCTGTTCCCAGTGTGCGTGTGCGCAGAGCTGCCAGAAGGCAAGAACAGTTAAGACAAAAGGGGCGACTCGGGAGTAAGGCTTGGAGGTGATTGGCCCTCCCATAAGGTATAAAGGAAGTGCAAAGGTAGGAAAAGCTTTGCAGGAAGCAACGTCATTCGCTCTGATCGGTTTGGACTCTGAAAGCTCCGTGGTGAATTTGTTCTGTTTGGTTTAAAAAAGACTAATTGGGACTTTAGTCGTTGGCAGCACTTCAAGTCAGATAAGGTGCATTCTTATCAGAATTCCTCCGAAGAACTTTGCAGACATTCCTGAGACTATTTATAACCGGTTGAAACTCATTCCGGGCTGTGAGTGACGATAATTCACAACCATTGAACTAAAATAAAAGGGGTTTGGATTTTATGTGTGTTTGTTGGTGTCTCAGGAAGCCTTGGTCAGAACACTTCTTTTTTTTTTTTTAAGCAAATTTTATTAATTTCAAAGACAAACAAATCATCATCAACCATTACATATTTGAACCTTTTTCCATTATAAATTTTACAAGTCAGATAAAACCTTATTTTATACAATACAATTCTATTTTAAGCCATTTCCCTATGAGCATAAAAATACCTCTTATCCAATTTCTCTTTACTTCTCTTTACTCTTATTCAATTTCACTATTATTATTTCATCTATTTCTTTCTGACTTGATTACCATTATTCTCATTCTATATTTCTACAAGGTTTTATTAATACTCTCAAAAACATAAACACACAACAAACAAACATATAAAAAATCTTTTAGGAAAGTAACTTGGCCCCAGGTACCTCTCTTTATATGGGCTTCAATTATATTCATGCTCATCTTACATATCATTACCTATTTTGTTTACCATTCTATATCTTCTATATAAACTTCTCCACACATTTCACTCTTCATAATTCTATCTTATTTAATCCATCTTAATTTAAATCACTTCTTCAGCTCTGACTGGACTGTGGGGAATGAAGGATCCTTCCATTCCCCACCATCCAGTCAGAGCTGAAAAAGCACTTTTGTGATAACTTATGACTATTTTTCAAACTTACCACTGAAGCAATCCCATGGTCACGTGCTCAAAATTCAGATGCTTGGCAACTGACTCATATTTATGATGACTGTGGTGTCCCAGATGCATGTGATCTCCTTTTGAGAAGCAAAAGTCAATGAGAAAGCTAGATTCACTTAATAACCTTGTTACTAACTTAACAACTGGAGTGTCATGCCCCGATGGAGACTGAGGGAGAGGAGGAACAGCTGACAGGGAGTGGAAGTATTGTGGAGGAGGCTGGGGAAGGGCAGAGGCCAGCTGAGCAGTCAGAGGAGGACCCAGGCCCATCCCCTATCCATCCTAGGGCACACAGGGAGGAGACAATAAGGGAGAGATGTGGTCTACTCGGGAGGAGAGGGCCTTGATCCTCTTCATGGGCTGCAGCTGTGACAACTGAATAAGAGTACGGACATGCGTACGGGTGAATGCTGGAAACAAAGTGTGGAAATATCTCTAGTTTATTATTCCTTTCTGAGTTTGGCGTCCTTCCCAGTGTGTGTTCTGTTATCTGTGGATGTCCTCCAGCCTTATCCTGCCTGGTTTGTGTTGTTTTTTTCCTTCTTCTTGTAACTGTTTGTGTGGGAGTTTTTTTGGCTTCCGTCAAGAATATTCGGAGCTTGGAAGTAAAGTGAAGGAATAAAAGGGGCTTCACCTGTTTTCTGTGACTGTGTTTATTTTGTATCCCACCCTGGGCCATCACATGGAGTGATTCACTTAACAACTGTGGCAATAAAGGTCATAACATGAGGCAAGGATCACTTAACAAATGTTTTGCTTAACAACAGAAATGTTGGACTCAATTGTGGCCGTAAGTCGAGGACTACCTGTAATTTGTGCTAATTACATGTGAATTATTGAAATGGATATACTGTAATTTTGTTGCATTGCCCATTTTTATCTAAAAAATGTTTACTTAGCAATAATTGCTGTAAAAACTCAGATCATCATTGTCATCATTAGTCATTCAGTTGTGAATGACTATCGGCCACTGTATGGATCAGCATTCTCCATGTCTGCCTGTCTTGTACTGCCTCCTTCAGATCCACCATGATCATCCCAGTGTCATCCTTTATAGCAGGGGTCCCCAAATTTGGCAACTTTAAGACTTGTGGACTTCAACTCCCAGAATTCCTGAGTTACTATGACTGGAGGAGGAATTCTGGGAGTTGAAGTCCACAAGTCTTAAAAGTTGCCAAGTTTGGAGACCTCTGCTTTATAGTGTCCAGTCACAGGTATTAAAGCGGTCCCTTCTCCTTTTTCCACTGGTCACTCCCAGCAAGATTGACTTTCTGAGTGAATCACCTTGTATGACATGGCCAAAGTATGACAGCCTTTGTTTGGTGATCTTGGCTTTGAGTGATATTTTTGATTGAGGCTTGGTCTGGGCCTTCTTTGAACTGTGGTGCTTGGGATAACAATTATACAAAAAAATGTAATAGAAACTTTTCTTGACAGGAACTTCTGATGAGAAATCATGGAGTCCAATCACACACAGAGACCTCTTCAATCAAATTATTTGGTACAATATTTGTCTGTAATATACAATATGTAAATTATTCCTTAAGAAGGGTCAGTGTTTACATGACAAATGGGCTGGAAAAGGGTGGGCGACAATGCTATCAGTCTGACCTTCAAATGTACATAATTTTCTTCTGCCTTCAGGGAATAGAAGAGGCCGACTTTAAAGTTCAAAGCTGCCGCTGGCATGAATAGACATTCCATAATCAAAGTTGGAAAACCAGGTAGGTATGGCAGAGTTTGAATTAGAGCAGTGTTTTCTCAAACTTACTGGGGAATTCTGGGAGTTGAAATCCAGGTATCTCAAAGATGCCAAGTTTGAAAGGCAGTCCAAATCAAGTAAAGGTTTCCAAGGCAACTCTAACCTGGCAGATTTTCATGGATGAAATAAGGACACTGAGATGCCATTTTTCTCTTTTCTTGGTCTTTCATACCACTCATATCATGGTCTTTTGAGCAGGATAAGGTTAACACTTTATCATTTATCTCACAGGACCAGTATATAGAGTTTTATAATGGCTTTAAGAAAACAAAAGAAGATAGGAAAACTTGTGCCACAGAAACTATATTTAGATTACTCATTGGAGGAGAAAGCATCAATAATCTGTGCTGTGCTGATGACGCTATCTTGAGAGCCAAAAACTGAAAAGTTCTGCAAACTCTAGCAATAAAACTCAAGGAGAACAGTGGGAAAAAATGGGACTAAAATTAAATATAAAGAAGACAAAACTAATGATAACAGATAGAATCAACAGCATTACATTTGATAATGAAGATATCAAAAGAGACAACTTCGGTCTTGTAGTATCAACAGAAAAGGAATACACAGTCAAGAAATCTGCCACAGATTAGAAATTGGTAGAAGAATCCATGAAGATCTTGAAAAAGTTATCCAAATATCAATAACTACAAACCAGAGGTGATATTCAGCAGGTTCTGACCAGTTCTGGAGAACAGAAATTTTGAGTAGTTCGGAGAACCGGCCAATACCACCTCTGACAGGCTCCGCCCCCATCTATTCTCTGCCTCCTGAGTCCCAGCTGATCGGCTGGGTCTTCTTTGATTGCCCTGCACAGAAGAACGGAGCTGGAAAGCAGGTTAATGGGTTGAGGAGGGAATGAAGATTTTGCAGTATCCTTCCCCTGCCACACCCACCAAGTCATGCCATGCCCACCAAGCCACACCCACAGAACTGGTAGTAAAAAAATTTGAATCCCACCATTGCTACAAATATCAAATATCTAAAGGAATGGGGTTCCCTGTCACACTCTATGGAAATGAAGGTTGGAAGTGAAAACTGAAGAAACAGGATAGCAAAAGTATTGATGCCTTTGAACTTTAGTGTTGGAAAAAAGAAACTCTAGAAGTTACTATGGACAGCAAGAAAACAAACAAATGGATCACTGAACAAATCAACCCAGATTTCTCACTTGAAGCACAAATGACCAGGTTCAAATTGTCTTGTCTTTGTCAATATTTATCTTTCAAAAAATGCCTAAGTTTCTTTATTGGATTGTAATAGGTATCTTCAAGGTATAACTCACAGCTATGTTGAGATTCCTCTAATGTCCAATCTTTGCATAGTCGTCTTCATAGTGTGAAAATATGGTTATCTTCATCCCATAATGATACAACAAAGTAAGCCCCAACACGATGCTGGGTCCAGGCAAGAGTCAACAAAGGCTTCCCCCAACCCAACTAGAGGTCAATTCAGTGACCAGTCAGGATTACAGATGTGATCACATGACATGAACTACATTTCCCATGAGGCATTAACTACATTTCCCATGAAGCATGCCCTTAAGGGGACAGTTCCCAATTCCCAATTAACTATATACTGTCTAACCAGCACACAAATTATCCAGCTTCAGATACATTATGCAAAGACCTACCACTCTAGAGAAGGCTCTAATGCTGGGAAAGATGGAATCAAAGAGATGGGGACAATCAGCAGCAAGGTATGTTAATTCAGTTATGGTGGTGATGAGTGCACTGTTGGTAGACTTGAAAGACCGCAATAGAGACAGATCACCATGGAGAAAATTTATGTGAATCAATAGCAACTTGATGGCACATAATCATTAAGGCAAAGAATAAGATTCAGTATGCATTCAGTCTTTATTTTATCAAACCTCACAGTGATATTTTTCTTACTCAGCTGATTATTTGCAGAAGAAAAATATATAATACTTATATTACTTAATTCCCAATGGACATTACTAGGCAAAGATTTACACAGCTTGTTGGTGATATTTAACAATGTTATTCTATCCGAGTTAAAAAAAAACACATCACATATACAGTTAATTACAACAAGGAAGCAACAGATAATTACCAGTGAAGCAATTACTTATCGGACAGTCATTTTAAATTAGCTTTCTAATGCCTAACCTTGTGATATATATGTTAGAGCCACAATAACATCCTCCTTATTTATTGATTGGCTCCATAATTGTCTTTTATATGCTGTGTCTTCAAGAAAATTATTACAGAATTGTTCACAAACCCACAAAGTATGTGGCACATGAACGGAATTCCTCATTTAGTTGAGTCAAATGACTGTGGTCATTAGTCAGGTTGTGCTCTTCCTTTTTTTCCCTTTTGTTTCAATGGCACCACAAAGCATACATTGTCACTGCACATGAATGTCATCTGCATCTCTATAACTGTCTGGTTCGGTTCTGCAACCCAACAAGACAGACACAGACTTCAGAGGATAATTAGGACTGCAGAAAATACAATTACTACCAACCTGCCTTTAGTTGAGGATCTGCATACTGCACGAGTCAAAAAGAGGTCTGTGAAAATATTTACAGACCCCTCACATCCTGGACATAAACTGTTTCAACTCCTACCCTCAAAATGACACTATAGAGCACTGCACATCAGAACAACTAGACACAAGGACAGTTTTTTTCCCTGAATGCCATCACTCTGCTAAACAAATAATTCCCTCAACACTGTCAAAATATTTACTAAGTCTGCATTACTATTATTATTAATCCTCCCATCCTTCCTTTTACCCATCTCCTCCCACTTATGACTGTATGACTGTAACTTTGCTGGTTGTATCCTTACAATTTTTATTGACTGTTTCTTAGTATGACTATTATTAAGTGTGGTACCTGATGATTCTTGACTCTTGATGAATGTATGTCTTTTCTTTTATGTATACTGAGAGCATATGCATCAAGACAAATTCTTTGTGTGTCCAATCACACTTGGCCAATAAAGAATTCTATTCTATTCTATTCTATTCTATTCTATTCTATTCTATTCTATTCTATTCTATTCTATTCTATTCTATTCTATTCTATTCTATTCTATTCTATTCTATGTCATGCTGTTTGCGGTTACTACTGGAAATGTGCAGTTGGAAAGGCTCATTGCTGTCTTGATGTGTTGTGGGTTGAACAGCTTGACTGTCAGCCTGCTGAATCTAATTGGTTTTCTTCTGCAAAAGTTGGAAGCAGCTTGAAAATGATGAAGGAGCCATTATTAGGTCCTACCTTCACACCATTGGGGAAACAAAGGAGCATCAGGTTATGTTCTCTGTAGTATACCAACCCTTGAGAACTTAAGTGAACATCATGTTACAAACTTGCCCCTTGCCATGTGCTGCTGTCAGAACCATTTGTATGGGAAGATCTATTTGAATGAACTTGGGGAATCCAATACTGTAGAGCAGGGGTGTCAAACTCGATTTGCATCAGGGTTGTGCTTCAACCTTGGGGGGCCAGGGTGGGCATGGCCAACTCAATGTCACTTGTGTTGGGGGCACCTGTGGCAGCCCAAGCACTCTGCCAACAAAAATGGGTCCCCAAACTCAATTTTTAGCTGCGATGGCCTCCTGCAACTCTCTGCCAGCAAAAAAGGAGCTTGGGAGGGCTTGCACATACGTAGAATCAATTCTGTGTATTTTTTTTTTATTCTCAGTTTAGTTTTTCTCTTCTTTTGGCTGTGCCTGGAGGGACACAGTGAGCTCTTTCACAGTCAAGTCAATATGCATGGCATTATTACTTGGATAGTTGTGGCATTTGAAGTAGCTTGAATCGTTTGGCTTCCTTACAAGTCCTCTTCCTTTAGTCCACCAAACTCATAATTCATTTCCAATAGAGAAAAAAAGAAAAGCAACTGAAGAGGGAGACTGATTTTTCTTCTAGTGCATGCAACCAGAGGCATTTTGGCAAAAGCAACAGCCCCAATCATAAACAAGTATCTGTAGAGCGAATGAGCCATCCATGGTACAGAAGAGGGGCTACTATGTCATCCTGCTTCTTCACCAACTGCTCAATACACACAGCCTCTGCCATGTCACTTTTCCCGAGAGAGCAAACCTTATGGTTATTCTATGAACACTGCCTGCCTCTGGAAATTTCAGAGGAGTTCTTGCCAAGACCCTCTTGTCTACCACTTGCAGCCAGTCTTCATCTCCATCTGGCATTTCAATATCCTCACAATCTTTGGTCTGCTTTCCCAGCCAGCTTACGTGTCTATAGTCTACGATGCCAGCTTGTAACTGATTTGACTTGGATTAAAGCCCACTGAATAACCTCAGCATCAGTCAGTAGGAACGCCTGATGGGTGAGTGCTTAGTAAGTTGCTTAAAAGTGGATTGGCACCAAGCTGATGATGCTTGAGATTGTTTCCACCTTGATGAATAACATGTCACCTGCTTCTGCTCCCCCCACCCCTCCCTCTGACATGTGGTTCAAATAAGTGATGAGGAAAACACTTTTTTTTCCCTCCTGGGACAAAGCAGTTCCAGTAACATGACAACTTGTTAGCAGCAATTTTTGTCGGATGCCAACTGAGGATATCCAGTCAGTTGCATGTACTCCTTTTGAAATTATAGTGACCCAGTCAGTGGTGGGATTCAAAAAATGTTTACTACCAGTTCTGTGGGTATGGCTTGGTGGGTGTGGCATGACTTGGTAGGTGTGGCTTAGTGGGTGTGGCAGGGGAAGGATACTGTAAAATCTCCATTCCCTCCCCACTCATGGGGGATGGTTACCACCGGTTCTCCGAACTGCTCAAAATTTCCACTACTGGTTCTCCAGAACTGGTCAGAACCTGCTGAATCCCACCTCTGGACCCAGTTACTTGAACGACTTTATGACCTTCGGTTCCTTTGAAGTGCTGGTGAAGATCATGGCAGGTGAACAATGGCATTGTTCCATGTATTCAGAGAAAGCAAAGCTTCTAAATCGAGATTGCATAACCTGAGACCCCATAGGTCTGTGAAAACCTTGGTTCAAAGAAAGGGATTTAGAGATGACCTTGTAGGCAAGAACTGTTAAGGTGGGACATGGGAGGAGCAATTACATTATCTGCTTTATTACAGCAAGATAGATATTGGAATCCCTGTGTGTATATATCTTAGTCTGGGTTACCTTGAAGGGTTACCCACACAGCTCTTGTGAATGTTGCCACCAAATTTTAATTTTTAATGAGAAAAAGAGGAAGTGCATGGTAAGTAATAGCAATAGCTTTTAGGCTTACATACCACCACACAGTGCTTTACAGCATTTTCTGAGCAGTTTACAATGTAGAGATATTATTTGCATATTGACTCCAACAATCTGGGTCCTCATTTTACTGATCTCAGAAGGATGGAAGGCTGAGTCATCCTTGAGTCCCATCAGGATCAAACTCCAGGCTGTGGGCAGAGTTTGCCTGCAATACTCATATTAACTATATTAAATGAAATATTATTCCCAACATAGCATATCACTCAGGATGCAAATGTAGCTTTTAAGTTGAAAAAAAAGATGCACATCTTTGATCTAGATTCATGGTCTAAAACATAATTTTATCCAAACACTGCTGAGAGTCCCTCTGTGAAGGATGTAGATGGTTTTAAAAATGGACAAATAAACAATAAAATAAAATCCCAGCAGAAATCCCAAAGGTGCTTTTCAAAAAGGTAACTAGACTTCCTTAGTTGTTGTTTTTTTCCTTTAAAATGTTTCACTTCTCATCCAAGAAGTTTCTTCAGCAATTCTGAAGAATTGAAGAAGCTTCTTCAATGAGAAGTGAAATATTTTCAAGGAAAAACTCAAGAAAGTCCAGTTGCACTTTGGAAAAGCACCCTTGGGATAAACATGATCTAGACCACTGGTGCTCAACCTTTTCTTCACCACAGACCCCTTTAAATATCTTTTGTGGTCACGGACCATGGTCACAGAGTCCCAAGACTTAATTCAAGATTTAAATCATAACATTTCTTCAAGCCTTTGTGGGGCCCCTGTGACAACATTGCATGTGCCCCAGGGGTCCACGGACTACAGGTTGAGAATCACTGACCTAGATGATTGAGAACCTCCTAGACATCCCAGCAGGAAAAATGGATATCAGACTTCAACTAGAATTGAAAATTTCTGATATTTAAGATATGATTCATTAGACCAATGGCATTGGTTATCTTTTGGAAAGAACACAACAGTAGGGAGCATATGAAAATTCTCCATGACCATAATGTAAAGAGCCACCATCACATTGGAATTTCCATTGCATAATCAGCTTCTGATGGAGTTTATTCAGCTTCTTTGTTAAAACTGTGACCGTGTTTCAAGGCATGAAGTGGACCTCAGTGAAGGCTCTTTAGAACTGACCTCACTGATTAAGTAGACATATGAGTGAGATTTATGGGATTTGAACCTGCTGATATTTGAAGGTCTAACTTTGTAACATTTAGAATATCCTGTACTTCAGAAGCAAGTGGAAGAAAGATTAGGAACAATCTGTTTTAGATTAGTAGGCAATTCCAATTTCCAATTCAACATCAACCAGTCTCCTTTCCACTCAATCAGGTTATAAAAATCCGTAAATAATATTATAGAGTAACTCAGATTTATACTTGCTTGAGAATAATATTCAATATATGGCTCACTAAGTATAATCAGTGATTTTGTAAAGCTCTTTGCAAAGGTTATTCAAGGATTGGATATAAATACTAAGTATGAAGAGCTTTAGAACTTGTGCACATGGATCACTTCCTGGAAAAAAAATCACGGCTGTTTTGATTAGTAGCAAAGAATTGATATGCTCAGACAGTTCCCAAGTACTTCTAAATCATTGTGAGGCATGCACAGCTCCAATAAGAGCTTTGAATGACTGAATGAACCCACTGATTCTCCAATATGCTAGTTTACAGTTGATTTCAGGAGGAAGGTGAGAGGATGGGGGAGGAGGAGGAGGAGGCATTTCCCTACATTCATTAGCCTGCACCAACACTATAGAATCTATTTGAAATCTTCAAACCTTGCAGTGATATATTGGACTCTCAGAGAAGATTGTCTTACCAGTTGCTTTCTTTCATCATATGTCTCTCTCTTACTATCTCATTATATCTGTGTCTAGTGATATGAATAAACATTAATTTAGACAGCTTATGTTCTCCATCAGCTGGTAAGAGGGAAAAGCTAGCTTTCCGGGAGCAGCACAGTTAAAGTTATCTTTATCATTTAATAATTTAATAATGATTTTTATTTCAAAGCCTTCCTTTTCTATAAGGAAAGCAACCTACGGTGCATGCTTTTTCATGAAAGAAATTAGCAATTAGCAGTAAGCTATTCTCTGGAAGAGGCCTAGTGCTAAAACTGGCCTTTTTCTACAATGCATGAATGTATTAGCACCAGTTTCAAAAATTGGAGTGACCTCGTTTAATTAAAAGATCAAGAAAATTAACATGCATCATCCTTTTAAATGTTAACAGGATCCATCACCACAGTGCTGAAACTGCAGATCTTTTGCAAATCAAGATGGCCTGGCTTTGGCAAGGCTAACACATGGAAATGTGCAAATTAAGTGTGTCTTAATTTGCCAAATAGATAGTTGACAGCCGGGTATAATAGGCTGTTGAAGTTCCCTACGCAGTTGTGTTCAAGGTAATATTGCATTCAAGCACTAATCTTGGACAACTATTCTGACAAAGTTAATTCTCACTTTCAATTAAGAGCTTGGATAAGATTGGATGCCTTCCTGTCTCTTTTGTTTTTCACCTTTGTAATTAGCCATGCCAGGCAATGGTGATTATTTCCTCTGGAGCTTGTCAAATGTGCAGAGCAAGTTATATTTGATTAACCTTGACTACTGTAATCTATCACCTGTTTCACTTAATTATGGGAACATTTCAGAGCGTAAGTATGAGTAGGGCAGGGAGCTCCTTTTTTCGCATTCATTTTTTCACATTCATAACAACGTTCTTGACTCACAACTTCACCATTCCTGTCAGAAGGTTATAGCATTTTGGGAACAGCAGATAGAGATGAATTATTAGAGGACTTTAAGCACGACAGCACTTTCCCCCCAAATTTTCTAGAAGTCACCAATAATTTATGTCCTTATTTATTCACTTCCTCATTTATTGCCTGGAATTATTTATGAGATGTAAGATAAACTCTGCCAACAAAACATACAGCCATAAAAATCCAGTAAAATAATGATTAAAATAAAACTAACTATACTCTGTGGATTATTTATAGAATGAAGGTTGCCTTCTTGAGCTTGTTTGCTGCTCTGCAGCCCCATGAACCAGTTGGCAAGGGCCTATTAATTCAAGCTCTTACTGATGCTGAGTATGAAGAAATGCTGGAAATGACACTACCTGAAATCTTTGCTACATAGACACACAGCTTTTAGGAGCTAATAATGGCAAACAATTTAAAAATATCATAGTATGGAACCATAAGGTGTACTGCTCTTCAGTTCATTATTATTTGATATTAACTGTGTCTTTTCATTTCAAGCATAGGATTTGTAAGGAGGAAAATAATAGTTACTGGACATGTATCTTGGTTCTGGTGTGAGAATGCCTATTTGCAATCTGTTAGCATCAGGATAAGAGGAAGTATGGATGCTAAGCTCTAAGTAAAGACAGCCTTGGTGTCCAGAAAAATGGGTGGGGAATTGAAATGCTGAAGAGAAGAGATGGGAAGCTCCTGAGATCAGCTTCTCCTTGCACCATATGTGTAATATTGAGGAACAAAGAGGTGCACCTAATTTTTTAAAGAATACTAGAGTCCTGGATGAATATCTGCTAACTTCAAAAACTGAATTAATGCACAAGCCAGCAAGGGTTCGGGTTCAGAGGACAACATTCTTCATAATTGGAGGAGGATGTACCTACAAACAGTGGTGGGATTCAATTTTTTTTACTACCGGTTCTGTGGGCGTGGCTTGGTGAGTGTGGCAGGGGAAGGATACGGTAAAATCTCCATTCCCTCCCCACTCCTAGGGGGAAAATTACTGCAAAATCCCATTCCCTCCCCACCCCACTAACCTGCTTTCCAGCTCCGTTCTCCTGTGCAGGGCAACAAAAGAAGACCCAGTTGATCAGCTGGGACTCGGGAGGCAGAGAATAGATGGGGACGGGGCCAGTCAGAGGTGGTATTTGCCGGTTCTCCAAACTACTCAAAATTTCCACTACCGGTTCTCCAGGACTGGTCAGAACCTGCTGAATACCACCTCTGCCTACAAATGGGATGTATCTTCATGAAGTTTCCATCTAGTAGATGATGATAGATCTATCTGAAAGGGAAAGAACAAAAAAGAGAGACAGAGACAAAGCCATCTACAACATTGAACCACACTAGGTTGTAATGCCTATTTCTCCAGACTAACTTTGCTTATCATTCCAAGCTCAATTAAGTATCTTGGGAATGTATTTTATGGAAAAACTATGCTAACAGGATCTCTTTATTAATTTAATCTTTTCTACTTTGCTATTAATTGGCAACTAATCTAAGTTATATGAATGGTGATCAACACTCAAGCCCTAGTCCATAAGAATCTCCTTTAGTACAGAACCCACACAAAAGCTGGTTTGAGTGAGGAAGATAATTAACAGAATTGCAACTGCTACTGTTAGGCATTTTTTTTTCCTACCAAGCTCTTTTTTAATGAAAATCCCTCCTTCAAAATCTGATAATTGGCAAGGATTGTGCTGTTCTCCGTCCTTCCTAAAGTCATGATACTTTCCCTTTTTATTATTCACATTCTCAGTAATGAAAACTATATGGTTTCATTACTAAACACTTGCTTCTTCCTTACCAGCAAAGCAATAGATAACTGGTTAGAATGATAGCTAGAAGGTATCATCAGTTCATGCTCCATCTGCCATTCCTTTATTCCAAGAGCCCATCTCCAAGTTCCTCTTCATGTGATCCTTTCAAAGGACTCTCTCCAAATGATAAACAATCACTCAATGTTTGTATTACCTAATCTTTATATTAAAAATATTTCTTTATTTTTGAAAAAGCTACAATTATTTGGGCTTGAGATGTCATCCAGAAAACCACAGAGGAGATTTTCATAACCACCTCAAGTGTTGCTTGTTATTTATCCAAAGACTAAAAATGCACAATAGTATTATTCATTTTCTGCACTAAAAACTTCACTTACTCACCTAAGTAGACCTGTCTGCCTTTAAATCTAGCTGGCCGAGCTGTGTTTGAATACAAGAATCAAGAAGGAAAACCAACATGCAAACGTCATGCAGTGTGATGGCTATAAATACTATAATTCCCATCTGTGTTTAAAACTTCTGAAAAGGCCTGGCCAGCCTCAACTTAGTACTTTTCTCATGCCTCCTAGTACTTTTCCACTTGAGAGCCATCATCTCATTCAATTCATCTGAGCACCATCATTTATTCTGAAAAGCATCTCATGTTGTGCCTTTTTAAAAATTTTCATGCTGGCATTTTTCCAGATGCTTCAAAAACTGAAATCTTCCAGAACTAAATCTTTCACACTTTTAGTGCAATTCAGTGTGACTAATTATTTGGAAACTATCAATTTTTAGGTATAAAATGTATATCCAAATATTAAGATATTTGGAGCACTATCTCCAAGCATATGACATGCATATACATGTTGGTTGAGTAGGTTCAATGAAACTAATTATGCTGGTGAAACATGAATATATTAATATTTCAAATATAGTGATAATATTTGTTGTTTCAAAAGAGTTAACATGGCAATAACCAGTATGTAATGCCTGTAACTTGATAGCTTCAGAACTTCCATCCTACAACTAATGCATATAACTAGAGAGAAACGCTACACTACATTTAGAAGTTCACACAACTGAGTCACAAACCAGCTACTCATTTAGCCTAGCATGTTGTATGAAATCAGCCCGTGTGATTGCCTTGTAACACATAATCATAGGTCGGCATGTCATGCAGACATATGTAGAAGAAAAGGAATCAAGCTATTTCTTCAAACACTGCCAAGGAACAGTCTACCTGCTGATAATTTACAAGGTAATCATACCATGTCCAGCCCTTTGAAGGACTCTACAAAGTATTTCTAAGACTGGCCTTTTTTCCTCTTGCCAGCCTTTGCATTTATGGTTTCAGAGGAAAAGGCTAGAATCCTTTTAAAGCTTTTTTCTTAGTAACAGAAAGTATGCCATGTTGCACCAGGATTAAAGGCCAAACAAAGTTAACTTTTTAGTATGAACTGAAAAGGAATGCTGCAAAACTTTGCCCAACAATATAGTACTGCCAACCTGCATTTACAGCAATGGCCCAAAATGAGACAGTGAGAAGAACTGATCAATGGAAAAGCTTGCCTCCAGAGTTGTGATTTCTCTATTGCTGGAGATTTTCAAGAAGATATTGGAGAACAGTTTGTCTGGGGTGGTATAAGAACTCCTACTTTGGGCTGGAGGTTGAATTAGAAGACATCCAAGGTCCCTTCTAGCCCTATGGGTCTATGATTCTATGATATTAATGACATATTAAAAGCAGCCTTCTTAGTCGAGCTGTCTATCAAATTCAGTGGGGCTCCCTTTGAGGTAGGTACGAAAATAAGTATGCCTTTATTTATTTATTTATTTATTTGATTTGCCAATTGTTTACAAGATAATAAGTACAAATGTATACATAGTTGTGAATACATGAAATGGTTACATATAAGAAAAATAAAAGAATAGGAGAAACAACAGGACAGGGACGGTAGGCACGTTGGTGCGCTTATGCACGCCCCCTACAGACCTCTTAGGAAAGGGGTGAGGTCAATAGTAGACAGTCTAAGGTTAAAGTTTTTGGGGTTTGGGGAAGAAACTACAGAGTCGGGTAGAGTATTCCAGACATTGACCACTCTATTGCTGAAGTCGTATTTCCTGCAATCAAGTTTGGTGCGGTTTACTTTGAGTTTGTATCTATTGTGTGCTCTTGTGTTGTTATGGTTGAAGCTGAAGTATTCATTGACAGGTAGGACATTGCAATGTATGATTTTGTATACCATGCTTAAGTCAGACCGAAGACGGCGTAATTCAAGGTTTTCTAGTTCTAGAATTTCAAGTCTGGTGGCATAAGGTATTCTACAGCAGTAGAGGAGTGGAGAACTCTTCTTGTGAAATATTTCTGGACTTTCTCAATTGTGCTAATATCAGATACGTAGTGTGGATTCCAGACTGATGAACTGTATTTGAGTATTGGTCTAGCAAATGTTTTGTATGCTCTGGTTAGTAGTGAGATATTACCAGAGAAAAAGCAACGTAGGATTAGGTTAACAACTCTTAATGCCTTTTTGGCTATGTAGTTGCAGTGTGCTCTAGCACTTAGATCATTAGAGGTGAGTATTCCAAGGTCCTTTACAGAGCTTGGGTCATCAACAAGATCTTGACTATTCAGCTTGTATTTTATTTTCTGATTTTTTTTGCCAATATGTAAGACAGAGCATTTATTTGTTGAGATTTGAAGTTGCCATTTGTTTGACCATTCGGATACATAGTCAAGATCTTTTGTAGGGTAGCAGTATTGTCTGTGGTATTGAACAGCTTTACGTCATCAGCGAAGAGAACGCAATTGCTCTTAATATGATCACAGAGGTCGTTTATGTAGAGTATGAAGAGAGTTGGTCCTAGAACACTGCCTTGGGGAACACCACTATTGACAGGTACTGGATTTGATAGGACGCTCCCGATTTTGACCATTTGTTGTCTGTTTGACAGGAATGCTTCTATCCAGTTATTCAGTTGTCCAGAGATACCATAGGATTTTATTTTTAGGAGTAGTTTGTCGTGTACCACTGAATCAAAGGCTTTACAGAAGTCTATGTAGATTGCGTCTATTGTTTTGCCCTGGTCGAGTTGTGTCGTCCATATGTTTTTGCAGTGTAAGAGTTGCAGATTACAGGATAGTTTTTTCCTGAAACCAAATTGTTTATTGGAGAGTAGGTTATTTGTCTCTAAGTGAAGGATGATGGATTGGTTAATAATTGATTCCATGACTTTACAGGTGACGCAGCATAAGGAGATTGGCCTGTAGTTTTCAACTAGGCTTGGGTCTCCCTTTTGAAGATGGGGATGACTGTGGCTTGTGACCATAGGTTAGGCAAGGAGCTGGTTCTGAAAGATTTTTCAAAGATTATGCTTAGAGGTTTGGCTATGGCAGAGGATAGCTTTCTTAAGAAGTAGGCACATATTCGTCCGGTCCAATAGATAGAGATGGTTTTAGGTTGCGTATTGCTTTTTCAACATTGTCTTCTGTGAAATCGATATATATTAGATCATTGTTGTTATCTGTGGTACGGCTAGGAAATATTGGGCATGATCCATTGCTGTTTACAAATACTGAGCCGAAGAATATGTGTTAAAGATGTTGGCTTTAATGGTGTCGTCTTTCAGTCTTTACCATCAGGTCCTATCAAGGGAGGGATGGACCTTGAGTCTTTTAGTTTGTTGTTTACAAAATTGTAAAAAGCGCGGGTGGAATTGGTGCCTTAGAAGGTTTTCTCTTGTTTAATGTGATAATTGGTGCATTCAGGTCTTTATCTGGTGGCATCCAGAACTAAATCTTTCACACTTTTAGTGCAATTCAGTGTGACTAATTATTTGGAAAGTATCAATTTTTAGGTATAAAATGTATATCCAAATATTAAGATATTTGGAGCACTATCTCCAAGCATATGACATGCATATACATGTTGGTTGAGTAGGTTCAATGAAACTAATTATGCTGGTGAAACATGAATATATTAATATTTCAAATATAGTGATAATATTTGTTGTTTCAAAAGAGTTAACATGGCAATAACCAGTATGTAATGCCTGTAACTTGATAGCTTCAGAACTTCCATCCTACAACTAATGCATATAACTAGAGAGAAATGCTACACTACATTTAGAAGTTCACACAACTGAGTCACAAACCAGCTACTCATTTAGCCTAGCATGTTGTATGAAATCAGCCCGTGTGATTGCCTTGTAACACATAATCATAGGTCGGCATGTCATGCAGACATATGTAGAAGAAAAGGAATCAAGCTATTTCTTCAAACACTGCCAAGGAACAGTCTACCTGCTGATAATTTACAAGGTAATCATACCATGTCCAGCCCTTTGAAGGACTCTACAAAGTATTTCTAAGACTGGCCTTTTTCCTCTTGCCAGCCTTTGCATTTATGGTTTCAGAGGAAAAGGCTAGAATCCTTTAAAGCTTTTTTCTTAGTAACAGAAAGTATGCCATGTTGCACCAGGATTAAAGGCCAAACAAAGTTAACTTTTTAGTATGAACTGAAAAGGAATGCTGCAAAACTTTGCCCAACAATATAGTACTGCCAACCTGCATTTACAGCAATGGCCCAAAATGAGACAGTGAGAAGAACTGATCAATGGAAAAGCTTGCCTCCAGAGGTGTGATTTCTCTATTGCTGGAGATTTTCAAGAAGATATTGGAGAACAGTTTGTCTGGGGTGGTATAAGAACTCCTACTTTGGGCTGGAGGTTGAATTAGAAGACATCCAAGGTCCCTTCTAGCCCTATGGGTCTATGATTCTATGATATTAATGACATATTAAAAGCAGCCTTCTTAGTCGAGCTGTCTATCAAATTCAGTGGGGCTCCCTTTGAGGTAGGTACGAAAATAAGTATGCCTTTATTTATTTATTTATTTATTTGATTTGCCAATTGTTTACAAGATAATAAGTACAAATGTATACATAGTTGTGAATACATGAAATGGTTACATATAAGAAAAATAAAAGAATAGGAGAAACAACAGGACAGGGACGGTAGGCACGTTGGTGCGCTTATGCACGCCCCCTACAGACCTCTTAGGAAAGGGGTGAGGTCAATAGTAGACAGTCTAAGGTTAAAGTTTTTGGGGTTTGGGGAAGAAACTACAGAGTCGGGTAGAGTATTCCAGACATTGACCACTCTATTGCTGAAGTCGTATTTCCTGCAATCAAGTTTGGTGCGGTTTACTTTGAGTTTGTATCTATTGTGTGCTCTTGTGTTGTTATGGTTGAAGCTGAAGTATTCATTGACAGGTAGGACATTGCAATGTATGATTTTATATACCATGCTTAAGTCAGACCGAAGACGGCGTAATTCAAGGTTTTCTAGTTCTAGAATTTCAAGTCTGGTGGCATAAGGTATTCTACAGCGAGTAGAGGAGTGGAGAACTCTTCTTGTGAAATATTTCTGGACTTTCTCAATTGTGCTAATATCAGATACGTAGTGTGGATTCCAGACTGATGAACTGTATTTGAGTATTGGTCTAGCAAATGTTTTGTATGCTCTGGTTAGTAGTGAGATATTACCAGAGAAAAAGCAACGTAGGATTAGGTTAACAACTCTTAATGCCTTTTGGCTATGTAGTTGCAGTGTGCTCTAGCACTTAGATCATTAGAGGTGAGTATTCCAAGGTCCTTTACAGAGCTTGGGTCATCAACAAGATCTTGACTATTCAGCTTGTATTTTATTTTCTGATTTTTTTGCCAATATGTAAGACAGAGCATTTATTTGTTGAGATTTGAAGTTGCCATTTGTTTGACCATTCGGATACATAGTCAAGATCTTTTTGTAGGGTAGCAGTATTGTCTGTGGTATTGAACAGCTTTACGTCATCAGCGAAGAGAACGCAATTGCTCTTAATATGATCACAGAGGTCGTTTATGTAGAGTATGAAGAGAGTTGGTCCTAGAACACTGCCTTGGGGAACACCACTATTGACAGGTACTGGATTTGATAGGACGCTCCCGATTTTGACCATTTGTTGTCTGTTTGACAGGAATGCTTCTATCCAGTTATTCAGTTGTCCAGAGATACCATAGGATTTTATTTTTAGGAGTAGTTTGTCGGTACCACTGAATCAAAGGCTTTACAGAAGTCTATGTAGATTGCGTCTATTGTTTTGCCCTGGTCGAGTTGTGTCATCCATATGTTTTTGCAGTGTAAGAGTTGCAGATTACAGGATAGTTTTTTCCTGAAACCAAATTGTTTATTGAGAGTAGGTTATTTGTCTCTAAGTGAAGGATGATGGATTGGTTAATAATTGATTCCATGACTTTACAGGTGACGCAGCATAAGGAGATTGGCCTGTAGTTTTCAACTAGGCTTGGGTCTCCCTTTTTTTGAAGATGGGGATGACTGTGGCTTGTGACCATAGGTTAGGCAAGGAGCTGGTTCTGAAAGATTTTTCAAAGATTATGCTTAGAGGTTTGGCTATGGCAGAGGATAGCTTTCTTAAGAAGTAGGCACATATTCGTCCGGTCCAATAGATAGAGATGGTTTTAGGTTGCGTATTGCTTTTTCAACATTGTCTTCTGTGAAATCGATATATATTAGATCATTGTTGTTATCTGTGGTACGGCTAGGGAAATATTGGGCATGATCCATTGCTGTTTACAAATACTGAGCCGAAGAATGTGTTAAAGATGTTGGCTTTAATGGTGTCGTCTTTGCAGTCTTTACCATCAGGTCCTATCAAGGGAGGGATGGACCTTGAGTCTTTTAGTTTGTTGTTTACAAAATTGTAAAAAGCGCGGGTGGAATTGGTGCTTAGAAGGTTTTCCTCTTGTTTAATGTGATAATTGGTGCATTCGGTCTTTATCTGGTGGCATAGATTTTTGTATCGGTTTTTGAAATTTGCAACGTGACCAGATTTGTTTTTCCGCCAGAGTGATCTCTTTTTGGATTGAAGTTTCCTTATTGATATGGGTAATCTGCTTTTTTGTTTTGTTTTGGGAGTTGTTGTTGGTACATATAGTTTGATGACTCTTTTGACTTCAAGTAAAAATATGTTATAATGGTCTTCAACAGTATTGCATCCAGTGAATAGAGATTGCCAATCAAGGGATGAGAGATCGTTGTCTATAAGATCATAGTTGCCTTTTTGAAGTTACAATAGGGGATTACATCATTGTGGTGATTTTTGTGTGGATGTATGTTGAGACAAAAGTCGATCATATTGTGGTCACTACTGGAAAAGGGTTCTTTAGATTGTATTCCGTAGATTAGGTTCAAACTGTTGCAGAAGATGAGATCGAGGCAGTTGTTTAGTCTAGTGTTGTTGGTTACTAGTTGTTCCAGTCCCAGATTTGTAATAGCATTGTAGAAGGTTGTGTGTATGATTTCAGTTGTACAATCATTTAGGGTCCAGTTAATATGAGGTAGATTGAAATCACCAAGAAGGATAAAAGGGTATGGGCAGGATGCAGCCCATGTTAGTAATGTATTTAGCTTGTTTACATGTTCGATGTCATAATCAGGTGCTCTGTAACATAGTAAGAATCGAATTGTGATATTTGAGGATAGTTCACAGATGATGGTTTCAGGAAGGGCAAACTCCTGGGTAACTTGGATATTTTTTAGATGTAAGGATTTTTTATAGAATATAGCAACTCCACCTCCTCGACGATTTTCACGATCTGATCTGTAAACATGATAGTCTCTTACTGTGGTAATGGAGTCGGGAGAGATGCATTGAGCCATGTTTCACAGACAAATATAATGTCGAAGTTAGCCATATTTAGGAGGAAGAGAAATTCAGGTATTTTATTCACGAGGCTTCTTGCATTGAGTAGTTTGCATTTAAGGCCGGCAGTAGTTGGAATTGAGGTAGTTGGGGGCGGCGTGCCTAGTCTTGGGTGATGGTGGATGGGTTGAGGTAGGGTTGTGGTTGAGGGTAAAAGCTGAGTATTGGGTTGAGTGGTTTACTTTTGATACAGTCAGCATGGTAGTCAATGTACAGGTCCTTCTCTCCATTATCTAGACGGTTTTGAGTTCGATGCGGAGTGTCACGGGAGCGGGCACGTTGCTGTATGGTTAGGTCAGGGCGGCAACGGAGGTTCTTATGGATGGTGTTGGTTTTGGCGAGTGAGTTTATAGTATAAATGAATTTACGTTTGCTTGATTCATTTTTGCAAATGACCCTGCACAAGCGTGGGGCCACAGAGCCATCTCTATTTTTGAGCTCTCGGTCAATGCGGGAAATGTCAAGTATTTCATCAGCGGAGATGGTTGATGCTTGATAATTTCTGATGATGTTTCGGACAGTTGTGATGTCATCATTGACATTGATGTCTTCTAGACCAAATAAGATGGCGTTTGGGCGTTTCCGTTCACGCTCAACGGCTTCTCTGATGAGAATTGGGATATCAATATTTGTCTGGGTTGTGTTTATTTGTGGATTGGGTTGTGGATTGGATTGTGGTTGATTGGTAGAGATGTGGTTAGTAGCTATTGGATGTTCAGGTTTTTGCGTTGTGTCCTTTTTTTCAAGGTTGGATATTCTTTCTTTTACGGCGTCCAGGGATGCTACTATGATGTTGAGGGATGTTGTAATGGTTTCGATGGTAGGGGATGTTTCAATGGTTTCAATGGTATCAACTCTTTCAGGCAGATCCAGTTTGGGTCTGCATGATTTGCAGATATGTGGAAACTCATTGGATGATTTTAGGTATTGAATCATCTGCTCAGGTAATCCCAAGCAGTCATGATGAGTGTATTTTTTACACAGAGAACATTTGATGGAGTTTTCATTATCCTTTAGATTTTTGTAGCATTTAAGGCATGTGCAGGAGTCTTGTGGTTCACTGGTGGGGATCATCTTCTCTTTACTATGCTAGAAGACCAGACGATTGTAGCACTGGTCATAAGTCAAAACAAAAAAATATTTTTTTCCCCAAGGTTCCTCAAAAACACCTATAAACAGTTTGGGATTATACTGCAGTCTATCATAAAGCCATACTGATGAAAGTTGAGATATCACTAGAGATTTGTAGTCAATAAGTATCATGTCCACAAATTTTCAGCAAGAAATGTTTCAGCTGTCCAGTAGTCTCTTTAAACGTGCACTTCCATTGCAATACTACTCAATGCTACTCAGAAGTAAACTCCCCTGAGGTTTTTGGGCTTTTTTGCTTATATTCCAAGGATTGTTGCAACCTTCAATTGATAAACCATTTAGTGGTGGGTATCTCATTTGTAAATCAGCTTTTTAGAGATCTCATTTGTCAAATTGTCTCCTACATACAGTCTTGCAAATGAATGCATTTATGGACAACAAATGTCCATAAATGCTGCAAATCTTCAGGTGCCCACCAAATGGTCAGAAAGAGATACAAAACCTCAAACTCTTTCCTACCTTCTGGTGGTCCTTTAGATTTGTGCAGTCCAGGTGGAAGCCCTAAATTTATCATTTTATCATTTGCTGATATTTGTAATCATATCTGAATTCCAATAAACTTTAACGTAAGCCTGCCCAGATTGTTTAAAATATATAATATTGGTATGCTCCTTTTCCCTCTTTTTGTATTTTGGCTTGCTTTGTCTCACTTGTCACTCTAGTAATTTCTGAACTTTTCCCCGAATCTCCTTTGTGCAATCTGTTCATAGTGTTTAATACAGTATGTAAGAATTGAATTTCTTTCATTTTGATTCCAGTTTTAATTAAAATCTTATGTGAAGTTCAAAACATTCTAGCTTCCATGGAATAAAGAAAACAGCCTTCCATGGGCTGGCCTGCTGCAAGTGTTTAGGGATCACATACCCAAAATTTCTCAGCCAATATGGTTAAGATGCAGAAAGTGCGAGGACCTATTATGAAAATTGTCCCAATAGCCTTTTGATATAGTCTTCCCTTCATATACAAAGTACTTACTGGATTAGAACTATATGATGGAGCCAATGGAAGTAATATTATTGTCCTACTCTCCACTGAGCCACTACTTAGCACTAGCACACCTCATGCAGTGGGACTGAAGATCTGTGATGGAAAGCCTAGGATACTGTGTAGATTTTCTCCACAATTTACAACCATACCTTGATGAGGGCAAGTTTCTAAATCAGGTGGGAAGCTGCCACAGTTCCTGAGAGCTCCATTCTTCAGATTTTCTCCACCATCACATAGAGATTGATAGATGTGGACAAGTTGGATACAATCCAATGAATTCAATTGTAGCTACTGCTGTGTAAATCTCAATAACAGGAGAAAGCTGCTTTGTATGGTTGCAGCCTTTGTTTTCTAGACCGAATCTTTACAGTTAAAGGGGTTGGTTAAAAATAAATGATATAAGGAAAATCATTTAAGCCTGTATCATGAGTAAATACCATTGGCTTATTTGGCTGACATGTAATTAAAAGGCAAGATTTACAACAGCTGCCTGCAGGGACCTTTTTGAAGTCGATGAAGCCAAAAACCATCTGCTACATAGGCCAACTTCAAAAGAATACTTGCTCCACTTGATCATAATGGACTTCCATCTCATTTAAGCCACTTTTTTCCCTGCAGGAAAATTTGTAGTGCTGGTATTTTAACACATGATTGGTCAGGAGGAATTTAATAGTGTGTCACTCTTTCCTTAGGTATATGGCACATAGAACTCTATATGATTTTATATTTTCTTGTAATGGTTTGGTATTGAAGTAGAAGGGTAGGTAGAATTCTTTATTGGCCAAGTGTGATTGGGCACACAAGGAATTTGTCTTGGTGCAAATGCTCTCAGTATACATAAACAAAAAGATACATTCATCAAGAATCAAGAATTATAAGGTACAACACTTAATAATAGTCATAGGGTACAATAAGCAATCAAATCATACTAGGAAATCAAGAATCAAGCATACTAGGAAGGTACAGAAACAAGCAAGCATTTTTTATAGGCACTAAATGGTCATACTTAGTTTATACTTTGTTCTGCCTTCTCCTTAATAAGACACCTACGTAGAATAGGATTATCTTTCTCATCTTCAATCCAATTAACCAATTAACTTTGAGAAACAGATACTCTGTAATTAGCAATGCTGCTTTTACTGCTGGTATCAGTCCAATGATGATGAGCTTACAGGCTAATAGGTTGCAGCCCAATTATCAGTATCCTAATGTTTCACCAGCAACTATAGCTGGTGTCTTTATTTATTCAAACTATATGCCATCCATCTCACCTAGACGTGACTCTAGGTAGTGTGCAATCATTAAAAAGCAATAAAAACATTAAAAAATAAATAGTACATTAAATTGGTTTAAAATGAATGAGGCAAAGTAAACTCCTTCAGAGGCACGGTGAACTTCTTTGCAGTATATTTGGAAAATCACAGACAATTAAATAGGAACAGACTGAGTTCTTACATTTGGAACAGAAAATTGTAGTCTGTAATAGGACCATATCATCAGAATTTTGGAAAACCAGTTTCTCATTCATTGAGGTGAATTTGTAATTGGTCCCATTTGGAGATGTTCCAAAGGAGCTAATGTTTGATTGGACTCTCTCTGAAAATTCTGCTAGTTATTTTTTTTTTTTCATATGAGAACTGCTATAGACTCTATTTGGTGTTGGTTAATTTATTTCAGTGGAAACCCCCTTTTTATTAATCTTCAGGGTCTCTTGCTTCATATTAAAATTGATGGGAAGGTTATAAGTCTCAATTATTTTTCTTTGCAGTCATACATGATTGTTTGATATGATTGTGGTAGTATTGTGACTTTGAATTGAATCTTAGGCCCGCTATGTAGCAGCCTGTGTGCAGCATAGTCTCAGTTTCAGATAGTCTTTAAGTCTGAAATTGTCTCATCATGACATGTTATAAACAAAGACTCCTTGGCTTAATAGTCTCATTCTTGACAGGAAAGCAAAGTGTTCAAAATATTTTTAAAAAGCCAATGAGATGAGACTACACAAAAAAGGGGGTCTACTTAGTTACGGTTCAGAGACAAGATAAGCTAGCCAGAAACCTCCATGGGATGGAACTTTGATGCAGACCTAATTGAGATGAAGCTGTTTATTTGCTGGCTTTGAAGGAGTCACTTGCTGCCATTTTCTGTAGTCCCTGACTGGCAGAAGGAGTATAAGATCTTTGTTTCCATAATAAGAATAAATAATATTCTTGAATATTATTTATTGCAGTCTTATATTAATATTCTTTGAATGCTGTCTCATGTTATGCACAGAAGGCAGAAGGAATGGCCTTGAGGACAGGAAGAAGAGCTGACTCCAAGTCCATGGTGAGATTAATGAGGACTGAGTAAGGCACAGAAATGAATAAATGTCTCAGGCAAGATCCTATCTAGTGCTCATGATAAAGAGAGAGCACGAGAGATGGGAGAAACAAATGCAGACCTTCAAAAATCTGTTACCATAGTTAACTAAACTATATTGTATAGTTCTAACTATACAGAATAGTACTAAATGAAATATAATAGTCATAAATAAAATATAATAGTACTAAATAAAATAAAAGCACTACTGACCTATATAATGTTGGATTTCTATTCTGATCTACTTAGAAGAGCAGACATTTCAGTATGTGATTACACTATGTTTTATACTGTCTTGGAATAAGGCCTTAAGAACTAGCATTGGTGTGGTCATTGCTTCCAGATCCAAAGGAATCTGTAACCCAACCATGTTGAATTAGGATCAAACAATACAAAGCTTCATCATGGTTATAAAATTACCTGCATTTATAGAATGAAGAGAAACATGTCCTTATTTTAATTTCTTCCTTGTCAGATAGGGTTTCCAAGAACAAAATCATAATGGCTACGTAGAAGCAAGGAATATTTTCTTCATTCATCTTTCCTGCTGGGAAGGAACATTGATCAATCAGTGTAATATTCTTCTTGAGCTGTGTTTACAACTGAGCTGAATGTTCTGCAATAAGCTTTTTTATTTGGGGAAAATGTTTGCCACTTTATTTACACCTTCTTGTAGGAGCAATGGTCTCAATTGCTTCTATGCATTCCATAAAGTCAAACGAGAATAAGAGAAATATCATTTGCATCTCCCTGAATTAACTTCAAGGCAATAAATCTTATTGACAATGACTGAGTCTAGATTATGTTAAAATGCATTTGTGCTGTTTGTGATTTGCATAGTTTGAGGGCTTAGTCATTGTTTTAGTACATTGCATGAACTTTTTGTTGTTTGGTCATCAAGTCAGGTTGACTCTTTGCAACTCTATGGCTCATAGCACACCAGGCCTTCCCTATCTTCACTATCTCCTTGAATCTGCCTAAACTCATGTCTGCTGCATCAATGACACTTATGTAACCATCTCATCCTCTGTCAACCCATTTTCCTGTTGCCTTCAAACTTTCTGAACATCAGGGGCTTTTCCAATCAGTCTTCTCTTCTCATTTTGGGGCCAAAGTATTTGAGCTTCACCTTCAGTATCTGTCCTTCCAGAGGGTTGGTTTCCTTTAGGATGCATAAAATTATGATTGCTTATTTAGTATCCTATGACTATCACTAAGTGTGGTATCTTATGATTCATGATGAATGTATTTATGATGACTATGATCATGATTCATCACTTATATCTTTTATGTACACTGAGAGTTTTGCACCAAAGACAAATTCCTTGTGTGTCCAAGCACACTTGGCCAATAAAGAATTCTATTCTATTCTATTAGATTCTCAAATTAAGCCATAACATAATTTCTTTGGACATAGCATGTTATCTGAGGGCAACTGTTATTTTTAGGTAACCTAAGTGGAAAGTTATGTATGTTCTGTAAGTCTCATCCAATGAGACATTGTTACCATAAACCCAAATCCTACTGAGGGTATTGCTTCAAGCCATCATTCTGGCCTCCTGGGTGTGGGAAGGTAGGGAGAAAAATAATGTAAAACAACAAGGAGTTCTGCCACCATTACTGATAATATTGAGTACTGAATAATTTATTGGGAACAGTTCCTAGGCCAAAGTACTGTAGATACAATTGCATATCGATGTCTCAGAACAGGTTGGTAGCTGCTTAAAACTTATTGTCTAACATCTGTGGCTTGCAGCTGGGTGGAGAGTCATCTGTACATTACTTGCTCTCAGGCCAGGCTGCTTAGAACTACAGAAGGAATTTTAAATTGTATACCAGAAATCTCACTCTGCTACCTCCTGACAAGATAAGTCATCACCCAGTTAACTCTCAAGAAAAAAAACATGACTTGTGGCTATTTCCCCCCATAGTTTTATGCTTAAATGACTTTCCAAAATCACATTTGGGTATATGTGAGAGAGCAGGAAAAAAATAATAACTCTCTGCAAATATGAAGAAAATACATTCATCTACTTGATAGATACAGAATTAGGAATTCCTGCTGAATTCAGCCCCAACTTTATATTTGTGAAGTTTTAGAGATTGGAGATGATTGAAGCAGAGTAAATATTGTTTTCATCTCACATAGTTTGTATTGTCTTTTTTCTTGGATAACTTCAAGCAGAGGCCGAATTTGTTGGATATGTTTTTAGATCCTGTCTTAATCATGAAGGTTAGAGTTAATGGTCTAAATGGCCCTTTTCATCTCTATGATCTCAAAGTTTTAAGAATCAAGCTTTTCTCATGAAATCATGAGAAACCACAATGAGCTCATCATAAATTATCTATTTAATGGTCCTTAAAGGGGGCGTGCATACGCATACCAGCGTGCCTACCGTCCCTGTCTTACTGTCCCCATTTATCTGTATTTACTCCCTTGTTCTTGTTTATGTTCATACTCCCTTGTTCTTGTTTATGTACATTATCTTGTACATGTTTGACAAATAAACAAATAAATAAATAAATAATGATCTAGATGAGGGGATAGAAGGACAGCATCACATCTGCAGACTTCACCAAGTTGGAGGACATTGCTAACACTTTGGAAGATAGACCCAAGATTGAGAACGAGCTTGACAAATTTGAACTTTGGGTCCTAATTAACAAGATGCAATTTAGTGGTGATAAAATTTAAGGTCCTGCATCTAGGCAAAAAAACCCAAATGCACAAGTACAGATTAGGTCAGGGGTCGCCAACCTTTTGGACCTTAGGGACCACCAAACTCATAATTTTAAATCCCGCAGACCACTAATATGAATTTTGACTGATGGTGGCTTGCTGACATTGGTGGGAAAGTTGATCCCATATTCCAGAGCTGCAGTAGTCACAACACTGGCCCTTGGAGCAACTCCTCCAGTCCATGGCAGGCTGGTGCACCTGGGTGGAGGAGCAAAGGGCCAGTCCTGTGACTACTGCAGCTCTGGAATATGGGACTGACTTTCCCACCAACGTCAGCAAGCCACCCTGGGGTGGATTTCCCTCCCCTGCCATTGGTCTTACCTTCCAGTTCCAGCTCGCATGGCGCTTGGCCGAAGGGTGGGCAGCACAGCCTTATTGTTAGGAATCTATCCACCAATTAGTTGGGTTGGCAATATATAAACCAACAATGTATGTTTGTAGCTTTAAAACAAAATCACTGTATTGATTTGTACTGTGTTCAATTGGTTGATTGTATTGCAGATTGCCATAAGAGGGAGCTAGAGATCATGGCTTGCTCTCTCTGACATGCTGTATCTCTGACATGCTCTATCTCTGACATTCTGTTGCTATCTAAGGTTCTTTCTGTGCTTATACTTTGATATCTTTGTTTGCTGTAAATGACAAAGGCAACTGGTAAGAAGACTTTGTAATTGGATATTATTTGGACTGTTAAACGTATATGACCTGGACCGTTTATTGGACTGTGCTATTTCTTAAAGTAAACTTTATCTCAATTTAATGTATCTGTGTATGGCTGAATAATTATTCATAACTACTCTCATAAACGTTTCAATGTGCATATCCTTGTTACTCAAGGGTTATTCTGTCCATATCATAACACTTATATTCCCATGTAGCCTGGATTAATTGCTTTGTGGGGGGGGGCATTTCTCTGTGGACCACTATTGGTCCCCGGCCCACCATTTGGCGACCACTGGATTAGGTAGTACCTGGTTCCAGATTAGTAACTATGAAAGGAATATAAGTGTCCTAGTGGACCACCAATTATGAGCCAGCAGTGTGTTGGAGCTGTCCAAAAAGCCAAACATTTCTAGGCTGTATCAACAGAAGGATAGTGTCAAGATCACGAGAAGTGATAGTACCACTTCATACTGCATTAGTGAGGCTACACTTGGAGTACTATGTCCAGTTATGGTCACCATGATGTTGAGACCCTAGAAAGAATGCAGAAGAGCAACAAATATAATAAGAGGTCTTTGGGATAAATTATACAAGGAATGGTTAAGGGAACTAGGTATGTCTGGCCTAATGGAGAGAAGAATTAACTGTGACATGATACCTGTCTTCCAGTATTTTAAGGGCTGTCACAGAGAAGAGAGGGTTAGAATAATCAGGCAGGGGGTTGGACTAGAAGACCTCCAAGGCCCCTTCCAGGCCCCTTCCAGTAAGATATGCCAAAAATGTTCATTAATGCATTGGTCATAGCAGCTGCTCAGATTCAAAAAGTAGATACTTGTGTTAAATTATGGAACATATTCCTCTGAAATATTCTAGATCCTACCCAATAGAACATAGAAAAGAACAAAATTATTTTGTGATATAAAATACCTTCATATTTTACATTTTACAGAAAAATGACCCATGGTGGAAAATACTGGCAATCTTGTCTAACATTTAACAAATATCCTGCATCTGAAAAATTCTATAGTTTGATTTTGTACCATAATTATAGAAATATCTGGTATAAAAATTCTGTCATATCTTTCCATTAAATCGGTTGTTTTTTCCCATTTCCCCTAGCTCTGCAGATTATCTAATCACAGTGGAATGAGGTTTTATGTGAAAATATTTTTTTTTTCTTGCAGAACAGTGCCAAAAAGTCAGATTGACACATGAAAGGATAGCTTGCAGCAACAATAAGAAAAAAATGTTCTGATTTCCTCGCCCCCTTTTTTATGTATATAGGAGAGAGCAATTAAACTATTTTCTATAACAGTACAGTTACTGACATCATTGCAAGGAGCATGTGTTCATTATAAATAGTTGCAATTTCAGATAATTATGTTAGGTATAATTTTGGAAAGTAATATCTCATAAGAATATGATTATTAATTAGGTAACAACTGAGAGAGAACGCTAGTATTTATCAAATTGAATCAACTTGAGACTTGCTTTTAAACTAATCTGTCTATACCTTGTTCTGTCCCAATATGATTACAAATCCCATCACTCTCAAGGTTTTTGGTTTTGTTGAGACCATGTTGGCTGGAAATTATGGGAGCCAAAATTTAACATAACTGGAAGACAGCAGTTTGAGAAAAGCAGGAATACCTCTATAACAAATGTGACTAACAGTATGTCAACTAAGAAACTACTTTCAAAATGAGGTGGATATGGATTCTTGTATCCGATTTTTGTATTTTGATTTGTCATCTATTGGTAGTTTTGGATTGATAGCAAATTACCAAATTTCATAAAAGTCCCTTCATAAAATTGACACAAATCTTGTGTCTTTTTAGCCTAAGCTCTTCTTTAAGGAATTATAAGAATGAAAACCTATGATATCACTTCCCTGGTGGAGGATTTATGGGGGTTTTTTAAATAAAAGTTTACTATTTTTTTTTGTAATAAATCATGTATATTGCAAAGACCTTTTTTTCACCTTCTGTTTGTTGCTGTTTGTTGCTGCCCTTTGGTTCTTTTCATAAATCTTTTCCAATGCCCCTCATTTTCTATTCTCAGTAGCTGTAACAAGACATTCTCAAGAAATATCAGTAATAAACCAACTATATTTCATGTAGAGGAGTTCAACTCTTTGGGGACGCAAACCCACACGATCTTACCTGCTTTTCTGTTATTACTCTGAGCATCTGTCCCAACATCCTTTCATCCATAAAAAGACAAATAACCCACTATTATCAGAGAAAAAGAGAGTGGCTGAGATGAAGGATCAATCTTCTTAAGGGTCCTGTGCAGAACCAGGTATCCTGGGATGTTCTCAACAAAGCTGATGATTTCTTCAGTTGGACTTATTGCCCTCTTCTAAAGAAAGCCTTATTTCAGAGTACACAGTGTAACAGGCATAAGAAGACCTGGATTTCCAGGGCCTTAGTTACATCTCATTTTGTAATCTTTGAGGTTTAATTTGATTTGCTATCTGAATGGTACATCCCAGGAATTTCCACATCAGATAGGGAGAGAAGGAGGGAGGGAGGGATATCATGCATCCAAAATACAAATCTCTTAAAAGTTCCTGTTTCTCCAAATTCCAGCCTGTGTAGTTACATCATTTCCCCCCACAATTTCTGATTTTTCAAACATTTTGTTTGCCTTTTGCCGTAAATTAGTGAGGCCTATTTTAAAAGAATTTCCTTTTCTAGAATAAAATAGGACTCCTAGATGCTATATGGTGTTGAGACTTTAGCGGAAGAGGTAAGTTTATCATTGTACTTATGATTATTGTGGAGAAGAACAGAAATCATTTCTTTGAATCTTTTTCCTTTCTTTTCTATTTTTCTTTCAGTTGTTTTACTTTCTTGCACTTTTGAGATTCTCTGTATTTCTTTTTCTCCTTCTTACTTTATATTTTTACCTTAAAAAAAACTTCATCACATTAAAATACATAATACATCCCTCCCTCTTCACCAAGCTCCAATAGTACAGGGGGATAGAAAAGGAAAAGCGTTCGGGAATTTCAAGTAGACGATATTGATTTCCAGGAAAGAGTCTTATTATTATATACTATTGTTTGTATTTATAGTTTCCTCTAATATTTTGCTTGGGAAGTTGGGTTAGAAAATGTAGGTTTAAGCTTTATTAACTGTCTCTACACACAAATATATATCAGAATAATGTTTTTGTAGTGATAGAAAGCTATAAAGAAGAAACTAGCACTACCTATGAATTTGTTCTTTACAAGGTTCTAAGTGTGCATATAGGCATGTGTGAAAAAAACAAAGAGAAAAAGAGATTTGGATATTATTTAATTTTAGATAAAGGTTATTTACATTGTTACATCCCTCATATGACAGCTAAATACAGGAAATAATAACATACAAAACCCATGAAAAATAAATAAGCTTCTTTTTTCATAAGTATAGATGACACTTGAAAAATGCATACATCTTTAATGATATGTGTTTATCTGGAAAGTAAAATAAAAAAGCAGTATGTTTCAATTCCGGGAGCGCTCCAGTTTTCATAACAGCACAACAGATCTAGATAAGCAGTTTGTTATCAGAACTAATATTTGGCTACATTATTTACTTTGCTTAGAACTCCGAACAATTTTAGTTGCTATGGTAGCATCCTTTTGCCTAAGGGAGCTTCTCGATGGTGGTCCACAGTTACAGGGGATCATGGAAATTATCCATTTAAAAAAAATATTCTCCAGATAGTTAGCTTTCTTCTAGAAATAGGACATACCACATAAAGTCTGAAGAATTAGGGTACTGTCTTCCTGTACAACAGTAAAATGTCTTCTCGGATGTTGAACTCATTTTAAAATCATGAGAACACTCTTTAACAATTACATTCTACTAACATTTAGCCTTTCAGTAACACTTAAATACTGATAGTAAAGGACACTGAAATCTGAGGGTTTAGTAGAGCCATTTGACAAATAATGCAGCTAACTTTGATTAGGTCAGGGGTGTCTAACTTGCGGGCCACGGGTCGGATGCGTCATGTGCTGGCCCCACCCCCACCTGGTTTAGCGGAGAAGTCACAATATGTCACATGATGCCGCCGTGACAATGAGAGTTTGACATCCCTGGATTAGGTTATGATCCATTTCAAGAGGTCTAAGGGCGGTGCATCCATTTAATATTGTTGAGAACTTCCACATGAGTACCTTCCAAGGTCATTGTCCCAGGAAACAATACAGCAGCTTTTGGAGTTAAAATAGTCAGACTCGCAACATGGCAGCAGTCTCTCTGCATGGCAACAACCCATTTAATTTTCCAGTGGGCACAGTTCTACAGAAGTCAATGGGAATTACACTATTTATTAACTATGTGAATTATTCCTAATTGATATTTGAGGTTTTCTAGATATTACTTTCTTTGGGTAAGCATTTGTTTGCCTGATCTGTATACTCAGTTCTAGCACACAAAGTTCAATATGTTTACCTGAAACTACAAACAGTTGTCAATTTACAACCAAAATAAGGACCAGAATCTCAGTCATTAAGGAAAGTGATCATTAAGCAAGGAGCCCATGTGAGTATTTCCCTCAATGATTGTAATCCCATTCTCTTCCCTCAATGATTGCAATCCCATCCTCTTAATTATCCAGGAAATCCCAACACTTTTCTGAGTAATTAAGAGGATGAGGCAAAAAAAAAAAAAAAGCTACCAGCTAAGATCAGCTCCCCTCCATGCATGGAAGGGAACTGCTCCAGTAAACGGAAGGAACAGAACTTGAATCTTTGGGATATGAGCTCCATTTCTCCATGCTACTACAATGCACAATTAAATCAGTAGTTTAGAAAAGACAGTATCTAATTTAGAGTCATTGTTTCAGAATTCTTTTGGATCAGTTTGTGGCTTTGTACCAATCATCTCTTCAATTGCCAGTTGACTCTTCCAAATCTTCTTTAATTTTTCCCCCAAAAAATTCTTGGGCCTTTTGAACAAATTGAAAAGATTTGGAATATTTTCTATTGTAAAGTAAAAATCACACCCCAATGATATTTTATACCAATGCAATGAAATCTTCTGCTTTAGTATCTCAGTCAAAAAAAACCCATTCCTTTCTGATATCTAAAATTCAAACAGGAATTTATTTTAAAATAGTTGTATCTACACTATCAATCTTCAATCATATTAAAATGCTGTTGTAAAATTTGGTCCCTTGTTTCCCCCACATAACACACTAAGACATTCTTTAGCCCCCATGATGGAGAACCTATGGCCGTCTCTATGGGCTTGCAAGCCGTCACCCCAGTTCATCTCTGCTGTGCATGTGCGTGCATCTCTCACCGGCCAGCTGGTCTTCGGGTCCTGCCACACATGTGCAGGGGGGCACATGCAGGGGGGCCTCACACATATTGCATTTTTGGGGTGCACATGTGCATGCGCTTTGAGGACTTGGTGCCAAAAAGGTTAGCTATCACTGCTTTAGACATTTCTTATTCTGGCCAAATGCAAATTTATTCAATACACCTTGTCAATCTCATCTTTAGCATCCTCCTCTTCCCAGTCTAAAAACACTAAGTCTATACATTAACAATTATTATTCTAATATCTTTTTCTGGATTCTCTGAAATAGCTCTAACTCTCAAGCAGAAATTCTTTCCTCTGAGTTCCAGCAAAACCCTATTATCCAACTCTCTTTCCAATTCTTTGTCCCTAACTTCTAATTTACTCTTTAGGATTTCAATCATGTCATTAACTGGTTTATATCTCCAGACCCTTATTTTGTGTTTGTGTGTATGTGTATACCAGTGGCGGGATTCTTATTTTTTTTATTACCAGTTCTGTGGCTTGGTGGGTATGCCAGGGGAAGGATACTGTAAAATCTCCAGTCAGAGGTGGTATTTGCCGGTTCTCCGAACTACTCAAAATTTCTGCTACCAGTTCTCCAGAACTGGTCAGAACCTGCTGAACACCACTTCTAGTGTATATACACACAAACACACACGCAGAGAAGTTTGTTTTACAGAAATACTCAACTTAACCAACCTTTCACCTATCTTTTTTTCAAGGGTCATGAATTTGGCTTCAAATGCCAGCCGTTTTAGACCTAATTCATCAAACGTCAAACATCAAATGGTGACTGAAGTAAACGTTACAGGATTTTTTTTATCTTCCTTGCCTAATGGCTGTTCTAAAGAGCCTCTTTTAGCCTCCATTCTTGCATTGCATGTCATTATAAAAAATGAAAAGTGTTATGCAGAAAAGAAAGCAATCATATACTTCAGTTTCGTTAGTGTCTTAATAAGCTGTAAATACAGGCATGTGTCCCAGGCAAGTACCCATTCTATTCAAATTATTGTGATACTTTGTTTCACATTTCCAACCCATTATCAAATTTGTTAAGAGAAAACAAGAAGCATTCCTATGGAAGGTCTAAGTCAATTTTTAATGTAGTTGAGATTTTTACAGTGCAGATTCATGAAAAATTAAATGTCTAAAAAGATAATGTGTCCCTTCATTATTAGTTTCTTACATCATCTTTACTATACATATTTTTTTTGGAATATTCAATATACTTTAAATTTCTAAGTCTTGTTTTCATTTGTAATCCCAGAAAGAAAGAAAATCACCAAGGGAAATGCTTATCTGTTGTGAAACAAAATCTCTCTTAAGCTAGAGAACAATTATACTCCAAATGTGGTTAAGAAATAAGGATGGTTGATCCTAGTGTCCATATGCCAGGAACAAAGATAGAATCCCACACTTTCTAGTCACTCAACTAGTAGCCAACTGCAAAAACCTCAGCAGTTAACTCACAAGAAATCTCCATGGATAGCAAATGGGTTGATTTCACACTTTCTCCTTTGTCTGGAGAAAGTTTGGCCTCCAGCACTAGCTGCTGGTTGCTGATCAAGTGGTAGTATCATCTCTGCTTCTCAAAGACAAACTAAACTTCCACTGTTGTGAAAATAGGAAGGAGTATAAGATATGTTCAACATCTCGAGTTGTTTATAAAAAATAGAATCTAAATAAAATAATAAATAAAATTAAATCATCAGAAATAAAACAAAATTCCCTTCTCACCCTTATGAGTGGTCCTCAATCTAGGGCCTCTACTAGATGTCTGCGATTTTGAGGGTTTTGTGAAGGATTTTATCTGCTTCTAGAACTGCACTCTTCTGGCAGATTGACACCAGATTATTCCGATGTCATTCCTGGAATCTGTTGGAGCTATTCTACCAGCCTAGAAATCACAGCCCTGAATGCTCCTACCACTACTGGAACCACTTTGGCCTTTACTTTCCACATCCTCTCCAGTTCCTCCTTCAGGCTCTGGTATTTCTCCAGTTACACATACCTCTTCTTCCAATATTGCTGTCACTTGGCACTGCTACAGTTATCACCACGGCTGTCTTCTAGTCGTTGACTGCTACTACTATGCTATGTCTGTGTATTGGCCAGTATCTGCCTGTCTGTGTGGATCTGGAAATCCCACAGGATCTTCTCAGCCCTCTTATTTTCCACAACATTCTATGGCAGGGGTGTCAAACTCACGTTGTCACATCGTCATGTGATGTATTGGGACTTTTCCCCACTTCACTAAACTGTGGGTGGGCATGGTCAGTATGTGATACATCCAGCCCGTGGGACATGAGTTTGACACCCCTGTTCTATGGGATCTCTCATCTAGATTTAGGAAGGTCTAGTCCATATTCCATACAGATGGAACACAATGCCAGTTCCTTGATTGTGCCATTCAGTGTATACTGTCCCTGACTGCATCTTATACCTTGCCACTGTGTGTTGAACTGTCTCTGAGGCCTTTCTGTCTTCTAGCCTTTGACTGCTACTACTATGCTATGTCTGTGTATTGGCCAGTATCTGCCTGTCTGTGTGGATCTGGAAGTCCCACAGGATCTTCTTAGCCCTTACAACACTTTGGATCTTGTCTAGTGTGGTAGACCCCTGCTTCTATGGATCTGGTGCTTAGTGCCTGTTCTTGTGCTGCTATGATCAGTGCCTCAGTGCTGCCTTTTAGATCAACCCTTTCCAGCCATTGGTGGGATTTCCCAACGTTTGCCACATTAGCTATCTGTGGATGGTATATTCCATACGGGGTCTTGTCTTGCTGTGGTACTTCCTCTGCTTGATCTTTCTCCCACATCTGCTACTGCACACACACACAGTCACACACCCAAATGCTCAGGGCACAGCAGGATTTCTATTGCCTTTGTAAAACAAAATTTCAAAGAAATATGACCCATTCAAATCATTCTCATTAATGATATCTTACAGTTATATAACTGGAGGCTGTTCGTTAATTAAAGCATGGCATATATTTTCAACTATTATAGAATTTATCATGTTAAGGATAAGGAATGCAATAAACTTTGGAGCGGGAGTTTGGGTTTGTTTCATCATTATATACTGTATAATTATTATTATTGTATTTCAGAGTAAGGATGGCTTTAATTCGGACAGTATTGTAAAAGCTCAGTCATGATACACCTCATTCATCATTTTAGATGAGATAGAATTTCTATATGATTTCATAACATTTCAGAAATGCTAAATGACAGAGTTCAGAAATAGAATTAAAAACTATACTAGAGGGAAGACCATTCTCATTGGAGAGATATGTTTAACTGAGCATATAATAGCTAGCAAAGAAGGGAAAAAGACAACTAGTATTGATACATTGCAACATGAGCTTTATACCTTTTAAACCCCTGTCTATATGTACTAAAGCAGGGGAGTCAGACTCAATTTCATTGAGGGCCGCATCAGGGTTGTGTTTGACCTCGGGGTGTGGGGTGAGGTGTGGCCAGCTCAACGTCACTCAGGTCAAGGGTGCCTGTGATAGTCTGAGTGCCCTGCCAGCAAAAACAGGCTCCTGAGCTCTGTTTCTGGCTATGACAGCCTCCTACAACCCTCTGCCAGTGAAAACAGAGCCCTGTTGTCACTGGCAGAGGCACCGCGGGCTGGTCCTTCACTGTTTCCAGGGCAGCCCTGTGGGCCAGATCAAAGCACCCTGCAGGCTGGATGCAGGCCCTAAGCCTTGAGTTTGACAATCCTGTACTAAAGTAATAATAATTTCTCATTTCTTATTCTCATTCTGACAAAATGAATGAGTTTCTACAAACACTTCTATATACTGCAAAAAGAGATATACCAGTACTCTGAAACCCCACAATTTGGCCCGGGTCACCGAACCAATAGCGACTTCTGGCTGGCCACACACCCCACCCAGTTGCCCGGTCGCTGCTCGCTCAGTGGTGACATTCCGCCAGTTCTAACCCGTTTGGGCAAACCGGTAGGTAAAATTCTGGCTGGCCCCACCCCTGCCCACCCTGCTGCTTCCAGGAGTCCCCACTGCCCCGTTTGGCTCCCAGGTAAGTACAGGGAGGCCCACTAGGCCAAAAATGGGGCATGGGGTGTGGCACACACCCCCATGCTCCATTCTTGCTCCCAGGTGGCTGCAGGGAGGCCGACTAGGCTGCATGATTGGGAGCTATGATGATCAGATGGGGGCGGCAATGGACCAGCAGCCCCATCAGCTGGGAGACTAATCAGTCAGTTCAGTCAGACCTTACAACTTCAGAAAATCTTTGTTCTCCTGAGAAGTTAGAAGTCTGACTGAACTTTTTTAAAACTGGTAGTCACATGGTCTTCTTTGTTACCCTGCACGGAGGAGAAGAGAGATGGAAAGCAGGTTAGTGAGGGAATGGTGGGTGTTCTGGAATGGGGTGGAAGTGAGGATGTCAGTCTGTGCTCCATTCAAAATCCAAGAAAGAAATACTCAGACTCCATAGATTAGAGCAAAGTTTTTCTTTTACTGAAATTCAAAGTGGAAGCTACAGGTAGAATTCTGAATCTAAGGAATTTGGCGCGCAGATCACATATACAAAGGGATGGAATTGTTCCCACCCCCAAAGTTCAGAAGATTCTTCCAATTAAAAGTTCTGGATATGATCATGTGGGCATCTTCAGGTGGTGATGAGGCCTCTGTCCATTGACCTTGACATATTTTGATAAAGATTCGCAGCTGCGCAAAGGAAAGAAGGCTAAGCAAGGAAATAGAAACTTAAGAGCAGGAATTCATACTCCCCGCGTTACTCATGGCAGCCGAAAGATGCAAAGCAGTAGAAAAGTAGAAAAGATCTTGAAGGCTGAAGGAGGATTTTGCATTATCTTTCCTCTTGGATGGGGTGGAGGTGAGGATTTTGCATTATAATGCAAAGTCCCATTTCCACCCCATTTCAAAATAATGATAATGCAAACTGATCAGATGAAATCAGATGAAAACTTTCAAAAATTCATTGAAGCCCATGGGCTGCCCTGTGGCTTTAGTAGTTAAAAATAATGGAACCAAGGTATTTCAAGGATTGCAAGATATTTCTGACCATAAATACAAACAATATAGAATGTTATATCATTAACAGTCCTAGGCTGCATTAGCAGAAGGAAAGAATCAAGATCATGTAAAGTGGTAATATCACTTTATAATGAATTGGTAAGACCACATTTGAAATACTGCATCGAGTTTTGGTCGCCACGATGTAAAAAAGATGTAGAAATAGTGGAGAGAAGAGCAACAGGGATTATTAGGGGACTGGCAGTTAAAATATATAAAGAACGGTTGCTAGAACTGGGTATGTCTAGTTTAATTAAAAGAAGGATTGGGGTGACATGATAGTAGTGTTTCAGTTACTAAGGGGTTGATACAGGGGTGGGATTCTACCAGTTCACACCTATTTGCTAGAACTGGTTGCTGCTACCGGTTTTCCAGAACTGGTCAGAACCTGCTGAATACCAGCTCTGGGTGGGGGTGGGGGTTGTGAATGTAAGGTTAAATCACTTACCTTTGTTAGTGAGAGAGTTAACTGGAAATTTCACATTGATATTGCTCTATTTATTAACAGTTGATTGTTTACTTGTTTAAGAAATCTTTTTCTCTTCATCTTTGATGCATTGTTCTCAATTTTGGTATTTCAGGGGATTAAAGCTTTCTTTGTTCTTCATAGTTTTGACTTAAACATTGCATTTGTTCATTGTAAGCAGACTATTTTTACTATTGAACAAATTGTTCTCAAATAAATGCCTTTCATATTTTTACAAATCTCTGTTTGCAGTGATGTTAACTAGTAGTGGTCTTAAGCACTAGTGTGCATCTTTTGAATGATTTGGATGGCTTGTTTATCATTTGTAAAATATGTTTATGCTAATATAACTTGAATGTTAATCAGGTTATGAATAGTACTTCCATACAGTTGGAATTCATGTAGTCTTTGACCACTAAATATATATACTACATTTCTCAGAGATACATTCTTTAATAAAATATAAGCAATAATTTGAAGCAATAAAGATGTATTTATTAAAATTATTATTTACAAGAAATCTAAAAAAACTCACAGAAAAGACAGACACAGCTCTGATACTCTAGATAGGAAACATATCACACCAATTATCCACAGAAATGAATGGTACAAGTCACTAATATACTATTGACCCCTTTCTACCCAAAGTATTGCCACATCGGATTCTGTCTGAGGGAAATATGTAAACAACAATTCTAGCAAGAAAATATTTTTAATCGTATTTGCCAAATGAAAAACATTCCATTCATGTTCACACTTGTCACTGTTGATAAATTCTTATCAAAAAATGATCACTCAAATATAATACCCATCCTCAACTAAAAAGAAAATCTTAGTAAGCAGAAAGATAATTGCTTTTAAAATTTTGAATCACTTCATTACGTTCAAGAAGAAATGTTGAATATACTTGAATGATAGTATATACTCTTTCCATTGAAACAAAGAACTTCGTTAACCTGAGAAGGTGTCTTGAGTCTTGACATATAAGATTTAGTTAAGCAAGCATGATTTAACATGTGTGACTCAATCATACATCACTTACATAATTTGAGAAAGCATAAAACAAGGATTGACTTGAGCATTAGCAAATTGGAGCAAGGTTAGAATGGTTAAATGGTCTAAGGTTAAAGTCGTATTTCCTGCATCCCCATGGTCATCCCCATGGTCACATGATCAAAATTCAATTGATTGGCAAATGGTTCATATTTATGACAGTTTAGTGTCCCGGGATCATGGAGTCAGCTTTTGCAACCTTCTGACAAGTAAAATCAATGGGGAATCTAGCTTCACTAACAACCGTGTTACTAACTTAACAAACGTAATGATTCACTTAAGAACTCTGGCAAGAAAACTCATAAAATGGGGCAAACTTATTTAACAAATGTTTCACTTAGCAACATAAATTTTGGGCTCAATTATGGTCATAACTCAAGGGCTATCTGTATTTGTATAGTGCTGGTGTATATTAATTAGACATCCACTAATTCTAAGGGATGTGCCTGTACTATATATAGGACTATAACAAAACCTATACTTGGCAACATCCTTTTTCATGACCATATTTAATCCTTTCACAGATTAATCTTCTAAATAAACATATCAGATAATAACATGATTTAAAATAGCAGCTCAGTGATTAAAGACGCTGAGCTTGTCAGCTAGAAAGCTGACAGCCCAGGTTCCAGATCCGAGTGCCACATACAGTGTGAGTTCCTATTCCTTGCCTCAGATCCTGTCCCCCTAGAGGTTTGAAAGCATGCAAATGTGAGTAGATGAATAGGTACCACTTTGGTGGGAAGGTAACAGCCAGAGGTGGTATTCAGCAGGTTCTGGCCAGTTCTGGAGAACCGGTAGTGGAAATTTTGAGTAGTTTGGAGAACTGGCAAATACCACCTCTGACTGGAGATTTTACAATAACCTTCCCCTGCCACGCCCACCAAGCCACACCCACAGAACCAGTAGTAAAAAAAATTGAATCCCACCACTGGTAACAGCATTCCATATGCTTTGGTGTATACTTATGCTGGCCACATAACCACAGAAATGTCTTTGGACAATGTTGACTCCTTTAGCTAAGTAATGGAGATCAGTCCACCAAAACGAATTTATTCCTAAAATATTTACAACTCTTTATTTCCACTTTAACAAATTTTCCTTTGTTTAAATTTCTCACATTCTGTGTTCCAACTCCCATTTTAATTCTATACCATCAATCAACAGATTGGCCCATGAGATACTTCATCATCTTTAACTTTGTTCATTAGAATTTGACTGTCTTCTCAATAGCCAGAGGAATGTTATCTGTCCCAACCTTGTCAAAATGTTTGAGACATGCTCATATAGCTCTCGTGGCATTAGAATAAAAGGGGTTTGCTACTGCCTTTTCCTGGATTTGATTTGGAATTTGTCTACATAGGATAACTTCCTACATAGCTTTCTTCAATCCTGTTGTGGATTATTCTTATATTTCAACCTAATATTTAGCTCAACCTGTTGACTCCTCACCCTCCCTCCCCCCTCCCCCCCCTCTCTCTGTATGTATATTTGTATGTATAAATTTGTGTGTAAATATGTGTGTGTGTGTGTGTGTAAAAGGGGAGGAGCGCTTGTTTTTTCTTTTATTTCAGCACTCCGCCAGGGTGGATCCTACATGTTATATATTAAATCCAATTGACCACTTATTCCTTCTTTTTTGTACACTATTGTTTTCTTTTTGTTGTTGTTAGGGTTGAATGCATGTTTTTTTCCCTTGTTTCATTTTGTTTGCCCGTTTTACTGTTCTGTATTTTATTCTCTATAATAAAACAATAAATTTAAAACAATTCTCTCCTCTCTTCTCAACCTTATCAGTCACAGTAGGTACCGCACTCTCAGGGGTGAGACTCTAGCGGTTTAGACCAGATCGGGCAAACCCCTTGTTCCCATGTTCAGCTCACTCAAAACTGGTTCGCTGCGATGAGGAAGTGGGCCTTTTTGAAGCAGTTTGTGTGTATTTTGGTTTTAGAGCCGATATAACACTAAAAAGAAAAAAGAAAGCATTATCCCCAACTCAAATCATAGTTTTTCAACAATTATTATCAGTGTAGATCAGGGGTGGGCAAACTACGGCCCGCGGGCCACATCCGGCCCGTTGGTCTGTCCAATCCGGCCCGCCCTGAAAAAAATAGCTGGGCGTGGTGTATTGCCCTATGCCGCATGGCCCCAAAGCTGCAAAACAGTGCGGAGCGCTCTCGGGGTAGGAAAGAAAAGAACTTTGCAAAGGCCTCGGCTGGGAGTTCGAAATCACCTTCGAGTGCGACCTCTCCGAAGGTGAGTCCCCGCTGATCCCCCTTTTTCCGGGGCTTCCAGGCTTAAACTTTGCAAAGGCAAAGTTTGCAGGCTGGAGCGTCTTCCCGCCGAGGAGTGGGAAGGGTTCGCCCGGCGGGCGGGCGGGCTGCTTAAACTTTGCTCGGGCGCCACTTTAAAAGCCTGCTCCCAGCACCTGAGCAACTTCCCAGCAACTTTCGGCTTCCTTTAACTCGCGGCGCTCGCGCCTGGCCCCGAGCCGTGTGGCGGAGGAAGCCCAGCGGGTGGGCGGGCTGCTGGAGGAGGCGACCCGGCGGTGCTCCGGCAGCAGCAACAGGCAGTTCCGCCGGGCTCCGCTCAGGTGTCCGGCTGGGGCTATCAGGAGTTGCTACCGCTGGCGCAGCTCCACGTGGCTCCAGTCCCGCGTTGCCTTGGGAAGGAAAAGGCAAAACCAGGAGCTGCTGAGCCTGAGCCTCCGGTGCCGCTGCTCCCGTTGCAAAGCACCGCCGCGGCTCTTCCTTTTTGCCTTTCCCTTCCTGAGGCAACGCGGGACTGGAGCCGCACGGAGCCGCGCCGGCGGTAGCAACTCCTGACTCAGGGGACCACCGAGGGGAGGGGAAGGAGGAGAAGAGGGGGTGAAGGGTGGGGGCGATTCCCAAAAATCTTGTGCTGACCCGCCCGTCTGTCAAATTTTAAAAGTCAATGCGGCCCCCGAGCCAAAAAGTTTGCCCACCCCTGGTGTAGATTCTAGTGGATGCAAGCATTAGGATTACAAATTACCCAGTCCTGCTATAGTTCTTTCTGTTATGCTTCCAGGTATATGAAATAAAATAAGCACACTAAAGTAAATTTACAACATGTGTGATAACACAATGGCCTCACAATCCCAACAAACAAATCAACAATAATAACAACAGCACCAACCCCCAAATTTTGGAGGCATTTTTTACTTGACATTCATAGTACGTTGCCAAAGAGAGAAGCACCTCCTGTAGTACTGCATAAAAATTGCCTATGAATGTGCAGCATGAAAGGATACAAACCCTGATAAAGAGGCAGAACAGATAAGAAAGCAGGATAAGAATTCTACAGCTTTAATTTCCGTTTGGTTTTTTTTTTTCCTTCTTGACAGACTTGTTGCTAAACTTAATAATCATTTCCATGGAGCAAAAAAGAAAAAGCTCACCATATTGTTTTCAGGTTTAAGTTAAAGTCTATGCATAATACCAAAGAATTTCCCTTTGTTGTTATGATAAGGCATTAACTCCCTCTGATAATGAACAACACTTCATTACCTGGAACTGGTGGTTATACGGTTAGTTCTTGACTTACAACCAGTTGTTTAATGACTGCTCAGTTACAACAGCCTTGGAAAGGGTGCTTATGGTGTATAAAGAATTTCTGGCCATTGGAAAATGTTGTGCTGTTCCTACACTGTGGTCTGTTCTGACCAAGGCTTCCGAGACCGTAATTACGCACACACTTATTTTAAAAACAAGTCTTGTTTTATTGCAATGCTGGGAATTATTTTCATTCCCAGATGGTAATGAAACTCAAACAGTATAACAATATAAGCACCCACCTTTCTTTCCTGTGAAGTACTGCCAATAACAGAAGTGTCAAATAAACTAGAACAAAAACCAATCGAAGTACAAGAGCTTCAAGAATGAATCTGAACCGAACGAATGACTTTGCTTCCTGCAAAGATTTGATCATCTTTGCCTGTCCTTTATACATTATGGGAGGGGCAATCACCTTCCAGCCTTACTCCCGAGTCGCCCCCTTTTGTCTCAGCTGCTTTTGCCTTCTAGCAGCTCTGTGCACACGCGCACTGGGAACAGGCTCCCCTGGGTCCTCTGCCTCGCTGCTGCCAGACTCCGGAGGCTCCGGAGGCAGCATCCCACTCCCAGATGGTCCTGGCCCCATCTCTGCATCGGATGCAAGGCCCTCATCCAAGTCCTCTCCAGACTCCTGGATAGATCCCCTTTCTTCCCCACTGTCCGATTCTGCTGCCATCTGCGCAGGCTGCCGGCGAACCACAACACGGTCACATGATCACATTTCAGGCACTAGGCAACTGTCTCACATTTCACAATTCATTGCAGCATCTCACAGTCACATGATCCTGATTTGCAATTTTGCTGGTTTTCAAAGTTGTTTTTTTTTTTTTGCCAATTTCAGCAGAAAATTGGAGAGTTTTATCATATGGTCAGTTTGACATTGATGTCTTTAAAAAAAAAAAAAGATGCTCTCTTATATTTTTATATGGATTAAGAGGAAAAAATTACCAACCCACCCACCCCCGAGACATTTTAATAGAAATACACATTTCTAGCATTTCCTTTTCCTTCCCAAAATCCCTGTTGTATTCTTCCACAGAAGCCATTTGTAGCAGTTTCTGAACAGTGGCCCTGATTCAAAGAACAGAAGGTTTTGAATGTGAGTGTCTGCAAAGCAGCTTTTGAAACAACTTTGCAAACTGCTTTTGACTTTGAGGGAACAGCTTGTCCTACTCCTTATTCCTTTAATTCTTTGTCTGACTCACCCTGCTGTGTGTTCTAATGATCCTGAATGTGAGTTTAAATTCCTAAAAGTAATTACTGGATTGGAGAGTGAATAATTTGCCATAGATTTGTTTCAGTTGCATCTTCTCTTCATGTTACAGATCTTCATGAATACATGACAAAGTATGCAAAAATAGAGCAATCTTAAGAATTGAGTAGATCATATTCTTGTTTTATTGAGGTCTTTTCCATTTGTCTATTATTAAAGCACTGCCCTGTACTACCAAATCAAAATGAATTGTATTAGATGCCCTGCTTCTCTTACATAAAAGTGGCATTGCTACCACATATTTAAGAAAGGGGGGCGCACAGCATGAGAATTCAGTGATAAAAAAGAAGCTGAGCTTGTCAAGCTGCAAAGCTGACAGCCTGGGTTTGAGACCCGAGCGCTGCACAATGGGGCAAGCTCCTGTTCTTGCCACAGCTCCTGCCCACCTAGCAGTTCGAAAGCAGGCAAATGCAAGTAGACAAATAAGATACTACTTTGATGGGAAGGTAACAGTGTTCTGTGCTTCGCCACATGCTCAACGATGCAGCGTATAATGATGCTGGCCGCACACACAACCATGGAAACATCTTTGGACAATGTTGGCTCCCTCAGCTAAGAAATGGAGATGGCACCACTCCCTAGAGTCAGATACAACTGGATAGGGGAAATCTTTACCTTTTATCAGTAGGAGAAGGAAGTGGAATTGGAAGCCATGTTTCTAAAGATATTGTCAGCTGTGGTAATATATTTTATTAATCATTTTATCATTTTCTGTAAGGCCTTTGTATAACTAGCAGTAAGTCTAGGAAGATGTGGGCATTCTTGGTGGGGGTAGGAGTATCTTTGCTCAGAGTGCCTCATTCTGTTTTGATTCTGCCAGTTTAGAAGGAATAGGAAAATGGGTGAAAGTTCAAGGTACAAGATACACAGTTGTGCTTTCTCATGGGACTTTCCAAACTTTCCCATGAGACTTTCCGTGGCTGTATGATCTCATCCTAGCAAGGTAACATCTGGGACTTTCCAAGATTGTGTGTTCTCATGCTGGTGAAGTAATCTCCTGTTGAGGTCATTGTTTTCTGAATATGCATACTGTATATTTTGCTTGTGTGTTTTCTCAATAAATACTGCTACCTGAGTTCTCTCAGGGTTGGCATTTTCTCAGAGACAGTCCCCTGTGTCTCATTTCAATGTCAAACCACCATAGTCAGCAGAGATGGTTGGGATCTTCCAATATAGTTGATTGAAATGCTAGGTGGTCAAACTGAAACAGCATAGTGTCTTTAGGGGGTATAGGTAAATAGGTATAGAGAAGGAGGGAGGTGGGGAGAGGTTGATATCAGGCCCAAGAACCAAGAATGACATTTGGAGTTATTTCCAAGTAGCTACTTTATTGTTATTCATGTAGACAGAAAATCTTTCCAGACTAAAGCAACTATCTGAATAATTATTGATATACATTTTGAAATGCTAATATATTGTGTGGGGGAAATGTAGAAGCTACTCTATTATTGTGTTTATTCTGAATTTAAAATTATTCCTCCAGGAAGTTGAAACAAAACAAATCAGATATCAAAACACATCATGTCCACTTCCTTTACTGTATTCTTTTTGAAATCTCAGATGATTATTTCATTTTAAAAGTAAATTATTTCTTGGGAAAAACTAGTCTTCCCTTCATATGACAAAGATTAGGTCTTCACTACCAAAATAAATACTCCTGGCTGTGTTATCCTTTTGCATCTGGCTCTAGATGGTGAATTTGGATGTATTAGCAAGCCACCAAAGACCTTGAATGCCAGAACTCCACTTGCTCACGAACTAGTCTGAAACTATCAACTGAAAAAAAAAGCAATAGGAAAATATGAAAGGCATTTAATCCTGAGCACCCAGGTGGATGAAAAGGCAAAATACAAATTATAAAATCAATATGATTTTTTTAAAGAGAGGATCTATCAGAGTATATTGCATGGGATGATTTAATATATCTTGATAAAGAAATGAGCAGTAAATATAGAATTCCAAGATGATTGGTAGAATGAAACATTTGTCCTGTAGGAACAACTTGTAAGACATGGATGAAATTTGTTGATGAGATATGATAAACCTTTAACAAATTGAACATAATTTACATACATCCATTTTAAAAGTTCTTATATGCATGCACCTATTTTTATCTTTAGAGTAAGTGATAGTCAGTAAGGTCCACCAATCACAAACTGAGAGAAAGCATAGTTTTTTGAGGATGATAGATGGACAGCAATAATTTATTATCTCTATAGTTCTTTAGTCTTTTTTAATCAAATTTCTGGTAAAGTATTTTATCCCTCAAACAACTTCTTTATCTCAAGTGACTAAAATGCCACACACACACACACACACACACGGCTAAAAAAAACAGTTTTCATAATTTTTGGATAATTCATCTGTCAAGTCCTTCAAAAGTCTCTGTAATGGTCATTAGGACTTCAAGTAATGAAAGAGACAAAAATACCTTGGTGAGTTGGTTTCCAAATAGAGCATGAAATGCAAACTTCATATTGTTATGGCTTATGTTTGTAGACCTATATTAAGTTACATTGTCCTTTTATAACAGTGATGGCTAACCTATGACACGCGTGTCACTCGTGACACGCCGAGGCACTTTGACTGACACGCCTGTTGGTGTGGGGAAAACCTGCACATTTAGAGGCTGCCTGTGCTCTGCTCCAATCCCTGCTCCCTGCTTGTTGCGTGGAGGCGTGGTGTCACCGCTGCCGCAAGATCTTTGCAGCAGAGAACCAGTTTTAACCGCCATAAACTGAGGTTTGTCAGTTTCATTACCTCAGGAACGCTACAGGAGGAAAGGAGATCCATGAGGTTCACAGCCCTGTAAGGTGGCCTTCCGATCCCCACATCCTGCACCTGCAGCCCTGAGACCAGGGAGACGAGTTTCACAGCCCTGTGTGATCAGCCCAGCCCAGTCCGCCATAAACCAAATTATTGATATTTCTTGAAGTGACACACGACCCGAGGAAGGCTACACTTTTTCCCGATTTCGACACACAAAGCTGAAAAGGTTAGCCATCACTGTTTTATAATGACACATTCCTATTCTCAGATGGATTTTAAAACTAAATTAATTGTGGGAAAGAACTAGTCTTTCCTTCAGAAATATATTATTGATGAAGAAATATGTTATTGATGAATATGTTATTTCTGCCTTTATCAGTTAAATACCATATTAAAGCATTGCTACCCCCCCCCCCCCGCCATCCCTTGCTGCTGAACAATTATGGGGGTACCAAATTCTTTAGGTGGTTTTTATGGTGAGTTTGAAAAAAAATTCATGGAAAATTGATATTAATCATTGCAACTGTTTTGGTCTTTCTTTTTTATGAAGTGAAAGAAGTGCCGAGCCTCACCTTCTCTAATGTTATTGTGAAGGAATACCTCATTTTTTCTTAATATAACTAAGAATTGAGGAATTATATCTTCCTGATATAAATCTGACAAGAAAAATATGGAAAAATTAAGCCCTCATTTCAGTGCCAAGGCTGAATTTTCATTTATCTGAGATAGGAGTTTTAGTATATGGTGGTTTACACTCCTATTAAAGAGACTGGCACCCAAACCATTTACTTCACTAGAGCTAGACTCAGTTCCATGTTAAACTGAATAGTTGGTAGTACGTTCTTGTTGTGGTTCGCTGGCAGCAGGCGTGGACGGCTGAGGTCTCGGAGAGTGAGGACTCAAATGAGGGTCTTGCGTGTGATGCAGGGATGGGGCCAGGACCATCAGGGAGTGGAATGCTGCCTTTGGAGATTGTGGAGGCTGGCAGAAGTGATGAAGAGGTCCCCAAGGAGACTCGGGAGTAAGGCTGCAAGGTCATGGTTCCTCCCTTAAGAGGTAAAAGCCAGCTGAGAAACAGGAGTTCTTTGCCGGAAGCAAAGAAGTTTTTGCACTCAAGTCTTGTGGATGTTTGGAATATCTTGATTGTTGTTTTGAGACTCTTTGTGTTTGAAATATTTCTTAGTAACTTTATCTAGTGTTCTTGGCAGCCTTGTACAACCTTGGCAAGGCTTGTTCTTATCAGAGACAATTAGTTTGAAACAGCCTTTTAACCGTGAAGGAATGGAATTTGTAAAGAATCATTACAAGATTTTGCTGTTACCTCTGTTTCATGTTTGTTTCCTTGGAACAAGGTTTGGGTCAGAACAATTCTTTAACATCAGTTAATATCAGACAGACTTCTCTCTTCTTCAAATGAAATCTCCTTTTCATTTGGTTCCATCTTTGGCAATGCCCACCTTGACTGTTAAAGGTGCGTAAGAAGACTCTGACACCTGAAGTTAAGACTCTCTGAATTAAGTATAAAATCCTGTCAAAAAATCCTGCTGTCATGTAAACTCTATTCCATGACAGTAAAGCAGAATTGTTAATATTTCCTAAGGCTAGATTTACAAGGAACTTCCTATATAAGAATTACAAAATCCGTAGAAGAAATAAAATTATAATGGTGCCATTGTGTGCCATAAATATCAGACAGTGAATGAACACAAAATAAAGATCCATTAGCAGTAAAGTGTATTTTAAACTCGCTCATTGAAATTATGACTCCCAAGTCTCCAAAACCCCCCAAAAATACATTGTTTCCATAATGGCTATTGTTTTCATATAGATATAAACTCTACTGGCATGGTTTAAGATTCTGAACACTCCACATTGTGCAGTTTCTCTGACTTTCTCTGAATCTCTATTTGATTAAACAGTGATTTAGAGGGCTGTTGATTTTAATAAAGTAGAGCATTTGTGTTCTCTGCTGGATATTTCAAGACAACATGGAACACTCTTTTTTAAAAAAAATACATACTTTTAAAAACATTCCTTAGGATCTAATTCTTCTATTGATTTTTGTTGGCATTAATGTTATCAATTAGTTGCGTATAAACCACTGTTTATGTTTATTTAAAAGCCTCAGGGAACGGTCCAGATCTCCGTTTTTAAATTCAGCTATTAAGAAGAATAAAGAGTGGAGAAAATAAGGCTGGAATTTAGGATGAAAGAAGGCTAAATCCTAACATGGAGACCTGTTTTATCAGATAAGCATAAGCTATTTTCTTCAATATGGAAAAAATGTGAAAAGGCACAGTTTAGTGCTATTGTCTATAAACATCATGAACTGGTTCATGATGTTTATGACAATATATTTTACATTTAAGTCCCAGCCAAGGGACAGCCCTAAATCCATTATTATAAAGCAATACAATAGGAGCTAATTCTGCTAGATTATTTTCATTTAATAGTTTCCTCAGCTAATTGTATTTTATACTAGCAGATAATTAAACAGATTCAAGCCACTCTCTGTGCTTTCTTGAAGCCATTCAAATAAAAGTAGTGAAATGAACTAATATATTTTGTGAATATTGAAATCATAAAACTTCAATATGTCTTATTTATATAGTTTTATATAGATTGTAGCAAATTCTTAGGATACTTTTTAACAGCGCCTTATACTATTTCTTCATGTATTGTATTCTCCTGCCTTTCTTTGTTCCCATGTCTGTTAATTCCTGGCAATTTTATAATTTCATTAACAGGTTTCTGTGACACTGGTATGCCATCAGAGAAGATGGTTCCCCATATCATACATGAAAAGCATTTTTTTAGACCAAACCATTTAAAGCTAGGCTCTTGTCAACCGAATTGTCCATTTTTGGGGGAAAGTTAGGACTTCTCTACAGAAAGAACTGCTCTAATGTTTTCATCTGGGTGAATTTGGAGGTGTTAGCACACTAGAAAAGATCTTGAAAGCCAAGAGCTCCACGTGCCCTTGAATTAGACTGAATAGGGCCACCTATTTGTCCCGCAGGAACTGAGCTTATCTTATTCTAGAATGCATGATTTGATTAAAAGGAATAATATCCCTCAAAATATAGAGCTAAAGGTCTGCTAAGGTTCCAAAAATGTTCAAACTTTTTGCAGTTTGTCTGATCGCCTTTAGGATCCAGCTTCTGCCCTGTCATTTGATGCACGTTTATGTGCTGCTGCTTGTTCTTTAAGAGCTGAACTTTTTCTTCAGCTCCTCAAGGCAAACAAGCTGCAGAAACATTTTCTTTGCTTGTTTCCTTCCTTCCTTTTATTTATCTTCAGCCTGGCAGTGACTCATCCAGGTAAGTAACTTATAGATTTTGAGGGAAAGGTTTAAGGAAGCTTATCCTGAAGCTGCTGCCTTGGCATGCAGGCAGGCAGTTGACTTTCCCAGTGCTGGCAAAAGCCAGGTGAGATTTACAGTCTCCTGATGGCCAGCTGATTGAGGCAAAGGACAACCCACAAACACGGTGTTATCAGCCAAACCCAGAGGCTTGTTTGGAAGTCTCTCGGGCATTAGAATGCAGTGCTAGGCCCTAATTTAGTTCGGCTCTTCCCACTACCACCACTGGGCTTCACAAAGCTTTTTGCTGTCAGCACTACTTCATGGACTTAGTGGGGTTGTGGCCTCCCACCTACCCAGGAGATACCCCATGTTTGTTCAATGACCCACACATCAGAGGTGGGATTCAAAAATTTTTACTACCGGTTCTGTGGGCTTAGCTTGGAGGGCATGGCAGGGGAAGGATACTGTAAAATCTCCAGTCAGAGGTGATATTTGCTGGTTCTCCAAACTACTCAAAATTTCCGCTACCAGTTCTCCAGAACTGGTCAGAACCTGCTGAAAACCACTTCTGCCCCACACATTCATTTAATGGTGGCATCAGAGAGAACAGGGGTGTGGTAATTTAGCCAGGAAGGTGATTGAAAGTAACCATTCAGTCTTACTTTTTTAAAAATGGAGGGTAGCCTAGGTAGCTTATAGGACAGGGGTGGGCAAACTATGGCCCACGGGCCACATCCGGCCCGTTGGTCTGTCCAATCCGGCCCGCCCCTGAAAAAAAATCGCTGGGCGTGGCGTATTGCCCTGCGCTGCGTGGCCCCCAAAGCTGCAAAACAGTGCGGAGCGCTCTTGGGGTAGGAAAGAAAAGAAGAACTTTGCAAAGGCCTCGGCTGGGAGTTCGAAATCACCTTCGAGTGCGACCTCTCCGAAGGTGAGTCCCTGCCGATCCCCTTTTTCCCGGGCTTCAGGCTTAAACTTTGCAAAGGCAAAGTTTGCAGGCGAGAGCGTCTTCCGGCCGAGGAGCGGGAAGGGTTCGCCCGGCGGGCGGGTGGGCTGCTTGGAGCGGGCTGCTTGGAGCCACCTAAAGCTAGATCGCTGCTGGTGGAGCCTTGCCCTGCCTTGGTGCCCTGTTTCCCGGCTCAGCGGTCCTGCTCGGGCGGCACTTTAAAAGCCTGCTCCCAGCACCCGAGCAACTTCCCAGCAAATTGCGGCTTCCTTTTTCCTCGCGGGCGCTTGTGCCTGGCCCCGAGCCGCGCGGCAGAGGGGAAACCCGGAGCACGCCGGTCGCCTCCAGCAGCCCGCCGCCGCCGGGCGAACCCTTCCTGCTCTGGCGGAAGACGCCGCCTGCAAACTTTGCCTGTGCAAAGTTTAAGCCTGAAGCCCGAAACCCGAGCAACTTCCCAGCAACTCGGCTTCTGAACTCGGGCGCTCGCGCTGGCCCGAGCCGCGGCGGAGGGAACCGAGCACCGCGGGTCACCTCTCAAGCAGCCCACCCGCCCGCCCAAGCGAACCCTTCCCGCTCCTCAGCGGGAAGATGCTCCGCCTGCAAACTTTGCCTGTGCAAAGTTTAAGCCTGAAGCCCGGAAACCCGAGCAACTTCCCAGCAACTTTCGGCTTCCTTTAACTCGCGGGACTCACGCCTGGCCCCGAGCGCGCGGCAGAGGGAAGCCTGGCGGGTGGGCGGGCTGCTTGGAGGAGGCGACCTGGCAGTACTCCGGCAGCAGCAACAGGCAGTTCCGCCCGGCTCCGCTCAGGTGTCCGGCTGGGGCTATCAGGAGTTGCTACCACCGGCGCAGCTCCGCGCAGCTCCAGTCCCGCGTTGCCTTGGGAAGGAAAAGGCAAAACCAGGAGCCGCTGAGCCTGAGCCTCCGGTGCCGCTGCTGCCGTTGCAAAGCACCGCCGCGGCTCTTCCTTTTTGCCTTTCCCTTCCTGAGGCAACGCGGGACTGGAGCCGCGTGGAGCCGCGCTGGCGGTAGCAACTCCTGACTCAGGGGGCCTCCGAGGGGAGGGGAAGGAGGAGAAGAGGGGGGGGAAGGGGGGGGGGCGATTCCCAAAAAATCTTGTGCTGACCCGGCCCGTCTGTCAAATTTTAAAAGTCAATGCGGCCCCCGAGCCAAAAAGTTTGCCCACCCCTGTTATAGGAGAAGCTGGTGTTCTTGAACAGCAGCATATCTCTTGTGGAGGTAATGAGAAAGATTCTTTCTGCAGCTGAAAGATTGTCTATTATGTTATTGCAGATACTTTAATTAAAGGAACTTAATATGAATAGCACAAACTTTGCCAGCCGTTGATTCAGAAACAATTTTAATCATTTTATTATATCCCTGAATCCACAAAGGGAGGTCAAATTATGTGTCAGTAACAGAGATTTAGGGTAGAGGCCAAGAAGCTTTTAAATGTTGTATTGTGTAGGCAAAGAAGTCCAGAATTTGTTTTTCAATCAGAAATATTTCTGTCCGACTGCAAATAATTGAGCAATATGAGAAAGCTATGGTTTTAATAAAAGAAAGAGCTAATTTGAATCTCAAGTATCATATTATCCCAGGTCATATCAATAGGTTATTTATATTTATTTATTCCAGATATTTTTAATCCCATCTTTATTATTTTTATAAGTAACACAAGACTGTGAGTTAATCAAATACTTCCTCCTCCTCCTCTTTTCCCCACCCCCAACAACTCTGGATGTTGAGTTAAGCTGAGAGAGTGACTGCCTCAAGGTCACTGAATCAGCTTTCATGCCTAAGGCAGGACCAGATCACACAGTCTCTTGGTTTCTAACCTGGAGCCTTAAGCACAACGCCTAACCAGCTCTCCATACTGAGGCACCTTTATTTTCTACATTTCTCAGTTACTGTGAATAGCAACTGAGAGAACATCTGAAGACTGGAAGACACAAAATTTTAGCAGAGCACGATAGGCAGCAGCTTTTAAATGTCAAGTTTTCCAAAACTGAATGACATTTTTCTGATTCTTCAACTGTCAATACCTATTTTTCAACTTAAGAAAAGAAACAAGAATTATTGCCAAAAGTCATATACAGATTATCTATCTATCTATCTATCTATCTATCTATCTATCTATCTATCTATCTATCTATCTATCTATCTATCTATCTATCTATCCATCCATCCACCCACCTACCCATCCATTCATCCATCCATTATCATCATCTCTAGTTATTTAGCTATCTCTAGCTATCTAGCTGTCTACCCAGTCTATATCTCTTTGTTTATGGATTTTCCCAATAACTCTTCTATGTAAGTACACATCACCATCACGTACACATACTGTACATACAAACTCACGTGGTTACAAATATGAGTGCATTTTATTTGACAGCTCGTTCACATACTCTGAGGTAGAAGCTTTCAGCTATAGATTTCTACAGAATTTCCAGGTGAGTCTCAGAATTTCCAGGTGAGAAATCAGAGTCCCAGTGTTACTTAGAAAAGAAGCTTTGCAGAAAAGACGGGCATTGGACTTGATTCTTTCATTGGCCTCTTCCAAGTTTTATAAGCATTGATATGCAGCCATTGGTTTCAGCATCCAAATCCTCCAAACATTGCACAATGCAATGAGCATCCAATCTCATGAGTGCTGCCACTGCCCTCCTTCCATCAGACAAACCTTCACCAGCTGCCCAGTGCTCCCTCTAGCTGACCACAGGCAGAGCACAAAGTTTGGCATCCAATCACTGGCATTTCCATTAATTTCATCATTTTCTTGCTACATTTACTCTCAGAGTAAGGGTCACAACAAGGAAGTACTGCAAAATTAACCTCTGCTCAGTCTAAAAAGTGCAGTGAAATGGTGACAAGGCACCATTATACTTTGACCTCAGCAGGAGTGAAGATAGCCACATATTTTCCCTGATGAGAAAGATTCCATTTCAAAGCTCAATTTTTAAAAAAAAAATCAGATGCTAAAATTAACAATCTTTCTTATCTATCTACAAATGCATAGCGTGTGAAAATAAACAATTGAGCTTCAGCTCTTAGAACAGAAGGCAAATATAATTTAACAGATATAGCAGAGACCTATTTAGATAACAACCTTCCCTAGAATATAGTATGTGAGGGGAACAATTTGTTCCTAAGGAACAAAAAGCAATAGGAAGTGGGGGACGAGTTGCATTGTAACACGCATGTTCGGAAAAACAAAAGAATCAATTTGGTGACTGTGAAGCAGGCATTTTAGGTGAATATAAGTGGAGGAACAAATAAAAGCAATATAGTTATTGTTACGAACTAATAAACTCATTCGTCAAAAACTATACTAGCTTACTTCAGCAGCAGGCTTGTAAGCCTGCACTTCTGATTGGCCCGCGGATAAGCGAATCGTGATTGGCCGATTCTGGCTGACCTGATTGGCTGACAACGGGCCGTCGCCGAGTGGATGCTTTTAGAGCGGTTACTTCAATATCATTGGTTGTTGTGACAGCAGCTAGCTCTATAAAAGAGCTGCTGCTGCCCTTGTTGTTGCTCTGTTCTGAAGTCACTATTAAAGTGTTGAATTGAGTCACTATAGATGCCTCGTGTCCGTTATTGCGCCCACACCTCCAGATCTAACAGTTATGATGTCTGTTATCACCCACACAACCAAGGAGTAGGTGTGGATGAGGCAAATTGATGGTCTTTCAAAAGACAGGAAGTAATAGTAATAGGAAACTTGAATTAACCTCGGTATCTGTCAAGAGATGAAACTGCCAACCACAGTTCCTTCAGAAAAGTCCCAACTTTTCTTATGAATAATTTTTTCATTCAAGACGAAAGACATTTAATAAGACTAGCTTTTTAAAAAATTTGATATTTGATACTTTTCCAATACTTTGTCAAGGAAATGAAAGTAGTAAGAACACCAAGCAGAAAATGTTCATATAATGCTGAAGGTCAAAATTTAGTAAAATACATATATTGTAGTTCACAAAAGTATATTTTAAAATATTCAGAGCAATACTAATTAGAAATCCATGCCAAGTGAAGCTAGTGGGAAAATCAGTTTGGAAAAGACAGTATTTCTTTAAAAAGGAGATATTTAAAACAGCACTGTGAGGAAAAAAAATAGAGGGCATTAACAATGGCAATATGGTTGCACAAAAGGTTTAGATAAAATTTGAAAAGATAGTCCTTGACTTATGACCAAGGTATTACAGGTAGTCCTTGACATGACCACAATTGAGCCCAAAATTTCTGTTGCTAGGTGAGACATTTGTTCAGTAAAAATTTGCCCCAATTATTATTGCTCTGAATATACAGTATTAAAATATACTTTTGTGAACTACAAGATATGTATTTTACTAAACTTTACAACCTTTCTTGCCACAGTTGTTAAATGAATCACTTCAGTTAGTAACACAGTCAATTTCGCTTCCCCATTGACTTTGTTTGTCCAAAGACAGCAAAAGGTGTTCACAAGATCCCAGAATACTGCAACCGTCATAAATACAAATCAGTTGCCAAACATCTGAATTTTTATCATGCGACCATGGGGATGTCACAAAGGTCGTGAGTGAAAAATGCTCATTTTCTGCACCATTGTAACTTCTAACAGTCACTAAATGAACGGTCGTAAGTTGAGAACTGACTGTACTGTTTTCTTCCTTTCTCCAAGTCCCATGGATTATGGATGTACTCAGTGGTGGGATTAAAAAATGTTACTACTGGTTCTGTGGGCATGGCTTGGTGGGCATGGCTTGGTGGGCGTGGCAGTGGAAGGTTATTGCAAAATCCCATTCCCTCCCCACCCCACTAACCTGCTTTCCAGCTCTGTTCTCCTGTGCAGGGCAACAAAATTAGACCCAGCTGATCAGCTGGGACTCGGGAGGCAGAGAATAGATGGGGGCGGGGGCGGTCAGAGGTGGTATTTGCCAGTTCTCCTAACTACTCAAAATTTCCACTACCGGTTCTCCAGAACTGGTCAGAACCTGCTGAATACCACCTCTGGATTAGAGTGCTGCACAATGAAGATGTGGGGAGATGTCAACCTTTACCAGTAATCTGGATGGGGTAGATTGCCTTCTTTAGGATTAGACTTTTATAATTTATTACAGTTCCCCTCTTTTTATGATGATAATTTGGTCCAACTGGCTTTGGTGTATGTGGTGTTACTATGAACTGAACACTGGAGCAACCGTGAATAAAAGGATTTCATTGTAGCAAATACAACTTAGTGGGATCTGGATAAATAAGGTGTCACACAGGAAAAGATCTGTTCTTTATTGTTTCTAAGTGCAAGACAAGGAATCTTACATTTAGCAAATTCAGATTTCAACTGAATTTTAGTGAGAGGGAAAACTTTGAACCATAAGAACAATTTGACAGTGGAACCAATCCTCTGCTCAACTCTGAGCAGACGTTAAGAAGCCATCAGCTAAAGATGATTTCATTTAGATTCCTGCACTAAGCAAGGCTGTTCCGCTCCCAAGTGTACGTTTCCATGACTTGTGTTAAGAACCGACTGATTGCTTCTATGCAAACTTTAGGGTTGCCCAACATTAATCATTTCTGTGACATGCCGTTCTACTTTTTGAACTTAGCTGTCTTCCTGTTATGGAATGGAATGTGGGAGAGGTGGCATTCCCGAAGAGTAAGAGGCAATTCAGCCCAGATACCATGTGTGAAAGAAAGTGGGTGAAGATAGCTCTTTCCTAATAGGGTATATTGTAGATGCAGATAGTAGATGCAGACTTGCTAGTCTGGTATGAAACCATAAGGACCTCAACCTGAAAGAACTGCCATATGTCCCAGCACCCATTCGCTCCTATGGGTCCATCACACTTCCCAAATTCAAGCAGATACAAAATTTCACTTGGCATGCAACAGCCATGACTCTGAAAGGAGGCCATTTGATTACTGACATATGCATATACCACCGCTCCTACAAAGACCCTGGTTCAAAAGTGACTTTGATCACAGAGCATGATTTATAACTATTTTTTTAAATAAATAAATAAATAAGGGTGAAAATGAAGCTTGAGCTTGAGCTCCAGCATTAGCAGGGCCAACAGATGCATTTAAGGAAAAAGTACAAACTGAACTTTTTGTTTCTTCCTGATTATTTTTAGTCATGTGTCACTTGAGACAATTTTGGGAATTATCCAAAATTTTCAGTGATAAAATTAGTTAATTTCACTCTTTGAAAATGAAGTTTATTTTCTTTGTAAAATAAGCCAACTGTATTGAGAAAAGATCAGGAGAAAATGTAAACACAGCTGAGTGTTATAGATGCAATACTGGAACATCTCAAACTGTTACATAATTCAATTGCACTGGGTTATTTGTTCTAATAAGGTCTCATATTTAGAAAACATTTTTAGGGTATGCCATTACCTGGGGCCAATTACTTTAGCTGTGGTGCACAGAGGTTAGAATGCAGCACTGCAGGCTACTTCTGCTGCCTGCCAGATGCTAACAATTCAATTCTCACCGGCTCAAGATTGACTCAGCTTTCCATCTTTCCAAGGTCGGTAAAATGAGGACCCAGATTGTTGGGGGGCAATATACTGACTCTGAAAACCACTTAGAGGGGGTTGTAAAGCGGTATATGAGTCTAAGTGCTATTGCTATTAGTCAACCCAGAATGGTGGGTGTCAAAATGCTTCTTCTATTTTTTATGGCAGGGGTCCCAATATACCATCACCAATGCAATGAAGTTTGAGTCATGCTCAATAGATTTAGTAGACCTGCACTGGGGGAACTGGACAGTTTCAAACTCCAAGTGTGTAATCAGAAACCAGAATGATCTAATTGGGTTCAGAGAGCTTCTGACTGTTGCCCTATGTATTTGCTTTAAACTCATGGAAACTGAACAATTGAGATCAGGTTTCAGTTTTTATCAAACTCACATCTCTATTCATTTTGGGGCTGCTCGAAATTTAGTGGAAGAAAGCATTCTGGATCATCATCCTAGCTTATGTTGGGTGTACTTTCTCCAGCTTTGTATATATAATCCATTGCAAAAATTAGTTTTAAGAAAATATCCCCCATGGTGTCAATGAGCAAGTTTCCCACAAGGTAGTGGGTAGAATCCAGCTGAAGAAGGGAGTGATTCAATCACCCTTCCATTTTAGACTGTGATGCTGGATAAAATTGATCCCACATTTTCAATTTAAAATGAAAGCAATTCCCTAAACAACTGCATGCCGTTATTTAATGTAATTTATAGATTAGCTTTTAAACATCTATTAATTAGTACCATCACCCAATAGTGATACAGGAAGAAGGACCATTCTCTGCTAGATGCCATCAATATTGTTCAAGTAACACAATTACAAAGCCTAATGATAACAGCTTCTCCTTTCTACTTCATCTAGGTCACAGGTGTCAAACTCACAGCAGCACGTTGCTGTCACATGACATTTCACAAAGTTTTTCCCCTTTGCAGAGTTGGGATGGGCGTGGCCTGTGCATGATGTATCTGGCCCATGGGCCACCAGTTTCACACTCCTGATCTAAGTAGTTGAAATGGGAGATTATGCCCTGTAGTGTATGATTTGAGCCCGTATCTGATTTTCTTGGTGATGGCTATTGTTTGCTGATTTATTAGTTCCAGTGTTTTCTTGGTTTTTTTTCCCTATCTCTAGATCATATTTCTTGATTGGGTACTCTTTGATCTTCTTGTTCTTCAGCTTTTCTTTCATCTAGCTTGCTTGCATCTGTTCTTAGCATACTGATCTTATTTTCCAACCTGATCTTTCATTTTGGTGATGCATTGTTTATCTTTTTTTCCTTTTCTAATTTTGTATCCAAGATATTGAGTTATAACTGTAGTCATTTTGTACATCAGTTGGTTTGTTTCTTTCAGGAAATTGGCACGTATACTTAATATTACAGTATTGGCAATTTTTATTATTTGTGTTAGCTTTGTTGTTGTTGTAGTAACAAGCTTCAATGCAGTCAACCTTATTCTGTTGTTTTTGTGCATTTCTAGATGCTCAGTTCTTTGGTTCAATTCCTCTTCTTTTTGTTCCTCATTAGAAGTTAGAAGATACTGTAGGTTTTCATTGGTGACATTAGATTCCTCTATTAACTCTCCCTGGTTTGTCTCTACTGTTTGAATCACTTCTGGAAAGACTGGTTTCTTTGCCCGGATTAGACCTGCAATTCTACTTCTGTAAATTCTTTATTTTGTATTATAATTCCATGTTGCTCTGCAAGCCTGTTCTGTTATTTCTGGTTCTGTATATTATTATTTTTCCAGAACTGGTGCATTATTTTCAGATAGCCTCTTCTTGATGAACTTGATTTGTAATAGAAAATCATTTTTTTTTCAGTCTTTGAATATTTGTGACAAGCAAGCAATCAGTAATCTTACAACTGCTGCCCCTGGCTGCTTAGCCAACAGTCCTGAGTTCTATAGTCCATCTGTCACCAGATATCCAGGAACTTCATCACCTAGCATTGCCCTTGTGGATTCAGGCAATGACCATTCCCATATATATTTCTCTAAGTTAGTCTTGCCATATTATTTATGGGAGAGAGACACTCCTTATCTGGCTACTCTGATGAGGCCTGTCTATTATGTTTGCACCTCTGGCATAGATCTCATTTTCCTCAGAGCACATAAGCTCCACAATCATGTCAAAGTAATTGTTATTTTTTTGATATCTTGGAACCATCTGGACTAGTTGTAGTTTTCCACTGTCTCCTTCCTAGGTCTGAGGGTGAGAAAGTGACTGGCCCAACGTGGCCCAACTGGTTTTGTGCCTAAGGCAGGACTAGAAGTCGTGGTCTCCTGGTTTCTAGCCTGGTGCCTTAAATGCCTTTCTTTAGGAAATCCTGGCATCCATCCCCAAGGCTTTTTTTTTTTAAACAAATTTTATTCAGTTTTTCACATTAAAAACAAAAATCTCTTTTTAGTGGACAACATATTTCCGGGTCATCACCTTTACATACAAATATGACAGCAATTATACATTCATATATGCATACTTAATTCTATTATTACCTCTTCCATTCCAAATTTTCAGTAAGGAGAGAAACAAACACATTAATTCTAGCCTCTTTCATTAATCTCAATCGAAACATCTTTTTGTTTCATTTCAATTATTTCAAATATAATCCTTTAATATTTATTTTAAAAATGAAGATAAACAATATGTGTTTGCCTAATAATAATAATAATAATAATAATAATAATAATAATAATAATAATAATAATAATAAAGTTACCAATGTCTCTCCTTGCTTTTAATAGTCTATGTTAACTTATTAATTTAGTTGGTTCTTTAGTCTGTCATATTCCCTTTCCATTACACATTCTTTTTGAAAATTCTAGATTAATACAAATTTTAACACTAAAAAAAAAAACTTTTACTGCTTTGAGTGTGACACCTCAATGATTAAAATATACCTTTATTCCCTCATCTTGATTTCCAATAAACCATTATTTTTAAGAAGTTACAATAATAATCATTACATCTTTTCATTTGGATTCCGCAGCATATTTCCCCCCCTTGATTTTTAATAAGAGTTATCAGTATCTATATTACCCTATTTTCTAAATATGTTTAATTGCAGAAATATTCTTATTACCCCTTGTCACCCTGCAGAATCCCCTTTTTAATTCATCAACCATTATCTCTGAAAAAACAATTTCTTTTCAACATTTTACTATTTCTGTATTTCTTTATTTCATGCACCTGTTTCTTACTGCTTCTCCTCCCCTTCTTTTCCCCATATCTTTTCTCATTCCAGTTTATATCCCTCTCTTTCTTAACATCTTCCTTTCCCCTTTTCTGCTGGGTCTTTCTGCCTTTCCTGACTTCACAGGTATTCCCTTTGATTGCCTTCTTAAATCTCAACTTTTTAACCTTCCTTCTTTCCCCACTTCTTTGTAGTGTTCTTTGTGTTAATTGTCTGTTTAAAATGTCTTCTCCTTGAGTTGACTCCTCCTCTGAAGCTCTTTCTTCTTGTTCTTCAATCGCCATTTCCATTTTTTCTAACACAGAGCAAAATGATTCGCCTCTTTCCTGTAGTAATTCTCATATTTTTAAGTTCCATTTTTAATTCCTGAAGAGATATCATCATTACACTCTTATATTTTATGATCGTTAAAGTCCACAAAAAAAAACCAAACACTTTTCTTTTCTTTCTTTCTTCTTTCAATTTTCTAAAGTTCTCAGTTATTCCAGCCCAGGGTCTATACCAAAAACATCAATCAATCCCACAGTCAGTCTTTCCTTGCTTTTTCCTTTATTCTGGTTCTGCTTTTACTTTCTAAGATTCTTACTTTGTTTCAATATTTCTTTAATGTTATATCCACACAAGTTCATTCAGAAACAGGATGCTTTCCCTTTTGTTTGAGCTCAAGTTTTTGTCAAAAGGTGGCACTCTCCATTATACAAAGTCTTCATCTTTTCCCCCTATTTTTTTATTTAGGGTTTTTCAAACCTCAATATTCCAGCACAGTCCAGTCTCCAATTTGTAAACTTTATTATTATTTTTTGACAATCTTAAGTCCAGCTTTGTTTTATGTCTGTTTATTCCCAAAATATTTTCGTCCAATTTAGTTAAATCTTTAGTTCCAGCTTCTTCCTTTCCCAGTTCGAAGCCCCGCTTAGCTGTCAAAAATATTTTCTTATTTTTTTTTTCCTGTCCCTTTGTAGTTTCGCCACTCACTTTTCTTAAAAATTCCATATTACCTTAATCCCGGGGTACTTTTGTTTAGTTGTATTGCCCAGTTGTCCCGGTTCAGATGTCATCCACCTCTTTCTTCCCTCCTGCACAAATCTTAATCCAGTTGAGTCCTCCTCTTCGGGGTGGCCATTTTAAACCACCGCTGCAGTCGTCTTTGGGGGGAAAAAGACCAAGCCCGGGGGGGAGATGTGGCTCCCCTCAACCTGGCTTGCGGCTTCCCCTTACTCTGCTGCCCCTCCAAGGCAGCTTCATCCCCTAATCGTAATGATCGGGGCTCTCCAATAAAAGAGCACGGACCATAGCCACAGAGAGTCGCGATCTACGGTTCATCAGCGAGGAGGTTCTGCCTTCTTTTTGCCCAAGGCTTTGATGATAACAGACTCCAATAGTCTTTGGAGTCTTTCACCTCTGTAGAACTATATAATGGAAAATATCAATCAGCTATACTCTGGAAGACTCATGCTGAAATCTTCTTTGTTGAAGAACAGCCAGAAGGATGAAACCATTTCCCCTGGTTTTTTGAATAGTATTTTTTCTGAAGATTTATCTGCACCTCTCTTTGGTTAGAGAGAGGTGGTGGTGGTGATAATGCTGTTGATCTGAAGTGCAAAAGGGAAAGTGCCTTGCTATGAAATATATGTATTGTATTGCACTACCTGGAGACAGCAGAATAGAAGAGAAAATACTGGGGGGAAAATCACAAAATAGAGAGATCAGCAAATAGAAGTAAAATAACTGTAGCAAAAGAAAACAAGCATAGTTCCAATATAATAGATGCCTTGGGTACAATTCAAAAACATTGGAGCACCACTTGAATACCGTCAGCATTGACAAAATCACCATCAGTTCAAAACCACTTGGGAAGAACTCAATAGACAGACCAAAAAAATAATTCAAAATCCAAATCCATTCTAAAAATCTGGCTGATTGTGCAACTAACAATAATATGAAGTAGGTTTGGCTTTGCAGAGATTCGTCCAAATGTGTAGAGTGGAGGAGATAAAATGGTGAGGGTGCAAGAACAGAGGTAGAGACAAGAAATCATGGTCTGCTATCCTCTTCATATGATAATTATCAGAGAAATACCAAAACAAGGCTTGATTCCTTGAGTACCATTAAACTCTCACCAGATGACGAGTATTAATTACCATAACCATGCTAAAATGTTTATTTTTAAGCATTTGCTGTGACTAATGGGTGTGAATAATTATAATTATGAATAGTTATGGCGCTTATTTTACATATCCTTAAGCTTCAGTCTACTTTAAAGATACTGAGTAACTTCTTCGTAACTTTCTCTGCATACATACATAAACATATATGCATACGTGTGCACAAACATGCATACGAATGTGTTTGTGATTATGTTTCTGTGAGTATATAGCCTCATCCATACATGTGTGTGTGTGCCATTTGAAGATAGGTTTGTGCATCAGACGAAGTGGATTCTCACCTTTAAGTTGCTACAAGATCCATCTTGTTTTTAATAAAATGAATCATCAGAAAGATAGAGAAAGCTGGGGGAGGGGGGAACCTGTGATGGTGACAGAAAAAGATGCACAGTAGGTGAGAAATGCAATTCTGAGGAATATACTGCCGGGCAGAATATATCAAATGTTTTTTTTCTCGGTTTGCAGAGGCAAAAATCTGCCATTTTTCAAGTCAAGATAAATAGTAGAATAAGTGGTGCCATAATTATGCAGCAAACTTCTGTCATTATGCTGTCAATGGTTTAAAACTGAATTCAGAGTCATAAAATAATAAAAATGAAGCTTGTTCTGAAGAGAAGGTAATGGCTTTTAAATGTATTTTTCCTAAAGTCTAGATATTTTTCACTTGTTTGAAAAAAAAGCTATATTTTTCCTTCATGCAATGAATATTACAGTGTCTGAAGCGATTGAGGAAACTGGAGCACCACCTGCGGGGGAGACCAGAGGATTAAGGTCAAAAAAGTCAACATGGCAGTTATGACAGTGCAATCAAACCACTGCCCCTTTTGTATGCCTCTGACTGCCTGCGCAGTAAAAACACACATGAAGCCCTAGTTGGGATAAGGCACAGGAAGTTGGCTACTTTTTGTGTCACTTTAGGGGGAGGGAGGCTGAATCATTTTGTACTTTTGAAATAGCAGCTGAGTAAAGAAAGATACAGTTGATATCAATGATACAGAAGCATTTTCATGTTTCCACGGTCTATCAAACTATTCATTGTGGTAGAACCAAAAACAGAATACAAAGAGTATCTTTGAACTGAACAGATGGACAGCTGAATGTAAACAACCATAAAGAGATAACATGTATTCAACAGAAGACAATTATATGTAGCTCAGGGTTGAACTATAGAGCCCTTACTGTTTGCTTGCAGACATTTCATTATCCTATTAGATAACATCATCAGTGGAAGTGAGTGTGGGATTTGCACCCTGTTTATATACAGTAGCTTGCCCTGCTCACCATAGTGGGAGTGTGCTAACTGTTGCCTCCCAAGAAATCTTTCTGGCAGGCTTTCTTTGAGACTAGATTAAGCAAGCCTTTGGTCTGATTCAACAGATTTGACCTTTTAATCTTAATATTTAAAATGAATGAAGAAGGATGAAATACAATAATTATGTAATAGTCAGTTCATTGCAGATATTCAAAGGAAACTCCCACTTATCATTTTGTATATTTTCCACAAAATGTCAAAAAGCTGAAGTTTTATTATGCACCTAGCTGCCTGATCACCACTTGCAAATTTCATGAACTGGTAGCACTGTGAAATCTGTTGATGTTTATACCTCGGTGGCTTAGCCTCCCTAGCGGGCTAGGAAGGCTGTAATTTAAAAGAAGCTGTTAGACTTTATCTAGAAAGAGGGATAATTACATCTTAGATTATAGTTGTAATCCCATTTTCTCATGCGCCAGAACTCCAATGTTACATTTTAAAAACAGATTAGGGAAATGCGTACATGTATATGCTCTTACCCACCAGATGGGGGCAACTTGTAAGCATGCTTCTTTTACTTGATCAGTTCATTCAACTTATTGCAAAACTGTTTCCTGTACAAAAGCATCTCAAAACAATTCACAATAGAGGTTACAAAATTGCACTAATAAAAACAATATATTACAATAATATTGATCAATTATGCGTTGCCATCAAGTTAGCTTGGACTCTTAGCCACCACATATTTAGATTTTCTCCAGGAAAATAACATTGAAAAGTATCATCTGAAAAGGGGACAGAAAAAGAAAAAAGCCAAAATTGCCATTCATTCAATATTCACAAAAGAAAGGGTTGTCTTAGAGATGTAACAAAAGAACCTTCATGAATTTTAGCAGAAAGAGCATTTCTAGACAGAAATCACTATCAAGATGTACCAAGTCATGGGAAGGTGGCATTTTCTCAACCCAGGCAGGAAGATTTATGATTCTCTTAGCACTACCAGCTACCCCAAGGGACAAAGTTCAAAAGCAAAATCTTGAATATGACTATGAGTTAATTGGTGGAGTTTTATAGTGCTTTGGATTCAAAAGCAAAATGGTGTTTCTTCCATTGTTTGGATGCCCCAACTGAAAAATCACCATCTTATATTCTCATTGACCATATGTCAAGCAACAGAAGATGTAAGTAGGTTTTCTGATGTGGACCCAAGTACATGAAAGAAAATGGCACCACTGTCATTCTGATCCCAGGCCAGCCTTCTCCAATAGCCTTCTAGATGTATGAAGTTAATCAAAATTGTGCAGTTAAAGACCAAAGTCAAAAGGGCACTCCATTTTGGAAACATTAACTCAGAGCAACTAGGACTGAAGTGTTTGTTTTAAATTAAGTTTAGGGGGAGAAATCTCCAACGAAAGAGAATGATACAACAGATGACAGAGAGTGGCATGATGTAACTGATTTATTACCTGGTCAAAGCACTCTGAAGCAACTAGAAGACTCACCATTCCTCCTATGGTGAAAGGGCCATTTTTGATGTACCCCATGTCTATCTAAAGCTGCTCTGGAAAGACTTCAAACTCATTGAACCACTGTGATAGGAGACTCGTGGAAACTACAGCCTGGAATGGATGATCAGGTGTAAGACAACATGGCTAATAAACTAATGTTAATAGTGTTAGGGTAAAGAAACTCTCTGTTCTCTGGAAACCAAAATGAGAGAGATTACATTTCTTTAATACTTAGCTTGTGGGGAAGTGCATTAGATAATATTATTAATGTTGATGTTTTAGTCTGATCCTTGCTGTGACTTAATAATGATGGCTTTAACAAGACAGAATTTTTTGGGACAACAAATTTAAAATATTTTCTTTGTTGGCTGAATAACAAAACATTTTTGGCAGCATATTGGATAACAATGACATATTTGCCTTGTCTATTGCTTAGCAGTACTACTACTGAATAACTATTACCTGGGATTCATTGCTACTGATCTACAATATACCTTTCAGGCTGTTTAGATATGGTGCATCTGTCTGCTTAACCTTAATCAGTCATAATCTCAGCAGTTAACAATAATAGTAATTCTGGAACTCTCTTGTTAGAAATCTGCCTGGTTACCGCTTTGTTTCTTGTGAAAAACAGAAGACATACTGTTTTTTTTTATCAGCTTTTATTTTCATGAGGGCTAAAAATTACTAACTCTTTACATCTATGATTCTTGTGTTGTGTGATTTTAGCCTTGGGCAGAAAGTGAGATAATCATTCTCATCTAAAAGAGGAAGAAGTAACAAAGGGCTTTTTTCCCCCTCCCTCCGAACATTTCTTTCTCTGTTGGAACAATCTATTAAATTTGTTCACATTGTGCTTGATTTATTTTCAGACATGCTTGAGTAGAGGGTACAGAATACATCAGCAAAGGCCAATTTTAATTTACATGTTTGGAATTTAATAATCTATCAACAAACTATCTTGGGTTAAAATTGTATCTTTTTGTTACATTGTCAAGACCATGTAATAGGATCATGACTGACAGCATTTCTAGTCCCCATCTGAAATGGGATTCAGCAACTTGGAACAAGATTATAAGATAAGTACATTTATAGAATAATGGTCTTTAAAGCAAAAACTGTTTTAGTAGAAGAGTTCCTAATAAGAAATCCATGCAATTTAGTGGAAAGCCCATGACATCATTTTTAAAAGAACAACATGTCTGTTATTAATATAACATAGTTCTGTTTTACTCTTGTGTGCTAACAGGTAATGAAAAAGGAGAGAGACAAAAATGTTTATCACATATTCACAAGCAGGTTTGAAAAAGCCCTTTACAAAACATACTAACCTCTTGCAGAAAATTAGAATTGGAAGACAAATGTCTCCTTCACATCTAGGATTAGCTAGATTTAGGATTAATTAGATTAATCCTGCAACAGGTCAACTTATTTTCCAAAGTACTAGAAAGAAGCCTAGAAGACACAGTATTCCAGTATTTGAGAGGGTCCAAAAAGGAGGGGTCAACTTCCAAAGTACTAGCCAAGCAGAAAAAGGATGAAGCTAATCAAGAAAGCAACCTGGAATTAAGGAGAAAGTACCTAACAGTGAGGACAATTAACCAGTCGGACAGCTTGCCTTCAGAAGTTGTAGGTGCTTCATCACTAGAGGTTTTTAAGAAGAGACTGGACAGTCACTTGTCTGAAATGGTATAGGGTCTCCTGCTTGAGCAGGGGGCTGGACTAGAAGACCTCCAAGGTCCCTTCCAGATCTATTCTGATTGACTGAAAACCTCAACACATTCCACACTGGACCCCATTTGAAAACTACCTGGAACCTATAGTTGATACAGAATGTGCTACAAACTTACTCATTATCTTGGTGAGAGACACCACAATCATATCATATGATTCTGATTGCACAGGAGATTGAAAAAAAATCAAATATGACTAAACTTAGTATCACAACCTAATATTCCAAATTTAGAAAAGATGGGTTAGTAGATACAAAACTCCTTAAAAACCAGTTTCTCAGGGGTACTAGAAGTCCTTAAGAACCCATTTCTAGGATTTAGCATAGAACTTGCCATCTTCAACCATTACCAAACGGAAGCAAAGCTAGAGTTGAAGATTTACACTTCACTTGCACAGCTGATCTCCCGAGTTGGCAGGGAAGTTCTAGAGCAAAACCATAACTGTGCACCACTGAATGCTAGAATGTGGTTAGAAACTCTGACTGTGAAGATTAATTAATGTGCTGAATAGTATAGCCACACTGACATTCAGGCAATTGTAGTTATGAGTGACAGGGCACGGATGCAAATGGAACTGGAATACCCGTCTTGATATTCTTTGAATAGTTAGACCTGCATAATGCCTGAAGGGGGCTTATTTGAAATAGAAAAGGTCCTGATATATTGCAATAACAAGATAAATTACTTGAATTAAAATATTCCTTATGAGAACAAGTACTCTATCCCTTAAGGTAACATGTAAGCTTTTGCTTCTTTAAATCAACCTGGTGTCTTTCTTCTTCTTCTTCTTCTTCTTCTTCTTCTTCTTCTTCTTCTTCTTCTTCTTCTTCTTCTTCTTCTTCTTCTTCTTCTTCTTCTTCTTCTTCTTCTTCTTCTTCTTCTTCTTCTTCTTCTTCTTCTTCTTCTTCTTCTTCTTCTTCTTCTTCTTCTTCTTCTTCTTCTTCTTCTTCTTCTTCTTCTTCTTCTTCTTCTTCTTCAGCTTTCTGGGAGTCTCTCCACAATATCCCTATTTTTTAAAAAAAAAAAAAAGTAAAGAAATGTTCCCATCACTGTGAAAATATACAGAAGGAGTCAATTTAAAATATTCATTAGAGCTCCTTCCAAAATTTATTCTTTTATGAAAATATGGCTTTGCTATAGAGGGAGAGTGATTGGAATGTCAAGAATTTCATTTCAAGCGGCATTTTTTTGTTCTTAGAGCAGGCTTGAGTTGTCAACACATTGATTTTGCTCAAAAGATAACGGCCCCGATAGCAAAAGGTGGGTGAAGGAAAGATTTTACTGATTTCTTATTTGGTTGGCACCATTTCTATTATAAGCATGATAATAGAAATTCTAATATGTTTCTCATTTCCTTGGGTGCTGCCTTTTACATCTTAAAACGCCCTCATGACTTAATTGATCTGGGAACTGCAGAAGTAATCAAAATGCCCCCCCCCTTCGGCAAGCACTGCACTCTTGCATTAAAAACATAAGATTCTTGTGTCTTACAAGGAACCCACGAAGAAACATGCTTTCCGGCACTGATAAATCTGAGAGGTTCTCTCCTTCTCTGTGTTAAAGCCTTCATTGCTGGAGACGGATGAATTGTGTAAAATTTATATTTATCCTGTCTTTGTAGTATCCAAATGTCTCTCATATATTTATCATCACAATGCTGTTGTGAGAAAGAGGAGTAATATTATCTCCATTTTACAGGGGGTGAACTGAGGAGCAAAGACTAATTGGATCTGTCCAAAGCCATTCAATGGTCTTTGGTGAAAACAAAATTAATCCAAGCCCTGAGATGAAAAAGAGCATTTTTACTATTAATGCACAAAGCAGCAAAGCCAGCAGCAAAATGCATTGTCTTTCTTTGGAGAGGCTTTCTAACGAAACACCATGAATACCAGTGCCTTCTATTTTAGTTGAATAAAGCTGAATATTTTCAATAGCTTCAGTGGTTATATTCTCAGGTAACTTTTGCATTACCTTATGAGCAAACTTTAAGCCTATCCATAGGAATACAGGTAGTCCTTGATTTACAACAGTTCATTTAGTGATGGTTCAAAGCTACAATTGCAGTGAAAAAAGTGACTTATTACAATTTTTCACACAACTGTTGCAGCATCCCATGATCATGTGATCAAAATTCAGATGTTTATCAACTGACTCATATTTATGACAATTGCAGTGTCCTGGGGTCATGTGATCACCTTTTGCCAACTTCTGACAACTAAAGTCAATGGAGAAGCCAGATTTGCTTAAGAACGTTACTTAACTTAACAGCTATGTTGATTCACTTAACAACTGTGGCAAGAAAGGTCATTAAATGGGACAAAGCTCACTTAACAACTGTCTCATTTAGCAACAGGATTTGGGGTTTCATTGTGGTTGTAAATTGAGGACTACCTGTATTGTTTTCTGGAGGTGAGGAAGAGCCATGGGAAAAGAAATGTGTGTTGAGTGTACTTTTTACCTTAGCCATTTTCTTTTGCCAGATTTCTCATCTTTCACACTGCGAATTCTTTTTGCTCCACAAAAAATGCTTGGTTGTAGACCTCAGTGTAACTCATGCGTGGCAATTTGTTCTATATATTTAGAGAGTTCAAAATGGGATTATTTATCTGTAAATTCGAAAGGTCTATACTTCTCACCCATCCCAAATTCTACCTACTTACTGTCCTGACCAGCAGGACCCATGACTCATATATTAATTAGCTTGCATAATAATTTACCCAAGAAAAGAAATGCTTACTTTTCAGACTAAGACAATGATATGCTGTTATTTATTTATTATGATATACTGCTTCTCTAAGGGGCCCAGAAAAGGTAACCAGGGAGGGTGTATGTGTGCTCCCCTTAGCCTAGCCAGCTCCATATTCTCTTTCTAGCTCAGTAATTTTTGGTGGGCGTGGCAGGGAAAGGATACTCTAAAATCCCCATTCCCTCCCCACCCACTGACCTACTTTCCAGCTCTGTTCTCCTCTGCAGGACAACAAAAGAAGACCCAGCCTATCAGCTGGGACTTGGGAGGCAGAGAATAGATGGGGTGGGGCTAATCAGAGGTGGTATTTACTGGTTCTCCGGACTACTCCAAATTTCCGCTACCAGTTCTCCAGAATCTGTCAGAACTGGCTGAACACGAGGAGGAAATATTTCAAAGAACCACAAAGGCCTGTCAGAGATTATAATCCATCCAAGGGCAGCCAGGTGGGAGCAGAGAGTACATATCCATCTACTCGTCCACATATCCTATTTACATCTGCTTTTAAACATCTGCTATCCTGACTCATTGTATTTTAAATCTCAAGGAAATCCCTCCTTGCCCCTATTCCCTCTTAGTGTTGGAAAGAGACTGTGCCAACCAGGAGTAGGAGTCAAGAGGAAGAACAGTTTGGAATTGAGACATAGACACAAAGAGGGCAAGGTCCGACTTCCCCATTGAATGCCATTAAACCATATCTAGTCTTTCCCAAGAGAAAGCTGCCAGTCTGAGAAGATTTCCAAGAAATAAGCAATAGAAAAATAAAACAATTAATTTAAGCTCTTTATGTATCTGGTTGTTTGTGCCTGACATTAAGGTGCCATCGGAAAAAGTTGATATCTTATGCGATTGTCCTACCATATCCACTGAATATTATGAAGGAATAAGGAAATGTGGTTTCCCATTGGCAATCTCTCCCCTTCCCATCTATGTTTTCCTTTCCATTGAAAATCTATATGGGACGGGGTGGTGGTGTTAAATGAAAATCTCTCTGCATGGAAGCATCCTTGATTCAACTTAAGCAGAGCAAGTTCTAGCTCAGATTTCCAAACTAGTACCTGTATATTCATCCCAATTGCCAACTTTCCAGTGTGCATTGAGCTACCATGGAGATGCCAGATAGCTTCCTAGCTTGCTTCTGGTGAAACAGCTGTTCTACTGCAGCTACTCTCCAGCAGATTAGGACTGCTGGATGGATGGGAGTCTAGGCAGAGGACATAGGATTTGGGCAGGGCAAATGTAACTGGGCTACATTTCCATCACAATCCCCCTGCTTTTCTATTAAACAACTCTGAACTGCAGCAGCTCTGCTACTCAGCAAAGGTGTATAGGGGTATAATAAGTGATAACTTTCACAAGGCTCAAGAGTATAATAGATGATATTAATAATGTCTTCTGGCATTAAAATGCATGAGTCTTTTTCCCCCAGGAAATAATAAAATCTTCATGACTAAGGCTAAAAAGAATAGGTGCAATTTTTAACCTGATTGGTTAAAGCTTTCATTTTCATGCAATAACTAAACCATACATGGCATAAAATGTTCAATTATTTGGATCAGGTTATAATTTATTATCTCTGGCAAGACATTATAGAAGCATTAAGTTAGAGGGAGGATTATTAAAAAGTCTTTCAGTTGAGGCAATTTTTAATCTTACTTTTTATGCAAAATAATATGATAATCTTATGGGACAATTATGGAGGTCAATCTAGAGTAATTTACTTCCCCAAAGCATGACTTTATATTTCTACAAATGTTGAAAAAGCCATATTTATTTATTAAATTTGTATGACTGCCCATCTCACAAGAAATGATTCTGTGATTAGAGACCCATTTTTTGAAACAATATTCTTAGCTCTGAAAAAACAAATCAAGTAAAATCACATCACTACACATTTGCAATATTGATAGTTTTGGTTCAGTTACTGTTCTATAAAAATAGAAATAGTCCCAGTTTAAAAAGTGAAAATCGCATTTTCTGTGGCAGGATCTTTGGTGTTTTTTTTTTTATAGAATGTTTTAAATGATCTCAGATTCTTCCAAATGTCATGTTTCGCCTCTTAACTGAACACTAAGGGGTCAAGTACTCATTAAACTAGAGTTGAAGATTTCATGACTTTCTCACACAATTAAATGTGTGCTGCTAATTACATTCTAATAATGTCATCAGACTGTATTATGCAAAGCAATTCCTGTGACCCTTAGCTACTCCTTATGATGACAAGGGCAAATGGAGACTTTGATGTCACCCTTGGTCTCAGGAACAGTAATGGATTTATTAGCATAATTAATTGGCACAAGACTGCAAAGATTAATCCCAAAGATATTTCACCTGAAGGGGGGAAAAACCCAATTCCTGATGCTTTAGGCCAGTGATCCCCAACCTTTTTTATGCCGCGGCCCGGTATCCCCAACCTTTTTTATGGCGCGGCCCGGTACCGGCATCAGCTGGGCGCCGCCATCTTGTTTTGATGAAAAAGTGCTTCCGGTGAGCTCACCGGAAGCACTTTTTCATCAAAACAAGATGGCGGCACCCAGCAAACCAGCGGCCTGGTAGGACTTGTTCCACGGACCGGTACCGGTCCACGGACCGGTGGTTGGGGACCCCTGTTTTAGGCTGCATTTGGTAGCTCAAAAACAAAACAAAACCACACAAAAATATACATATGTGGTTTCTTTCTCTCACATAAAGAAATCTGTGACATGTTAAAACACATTTTATTGTGATCCAAGTCCTGTTGGGTGATCAGATAGATATTAGATAGTAGAGGTGGTATTCACCAGGTTCTGACCAGTTCTGGAGAACCGATAGCAGAAATTTTGAGTAGTTCGGAGAACCAGTAAATACCAATTCTGATTGGAGATTTCACAGTATCCTTCCCCTGCCATACCCACCAAGCCAAGCCCACAGAACTGGTAGTAAAAATATTTGAATCCCATCACTGTTAGATAGCATGTAAATAAAGAATCAAAGACATGTTGAAGAACTATCAAATACAACTGCTTGTGAATTCTCAAAAGGATACTGCATTTCTTCTAATTTGCATTCACCTTTCTAGCTCTGTTTAGTCACTAACCCACATCATTATACAGTATAGTTAGAGGGGTATTACTGAAACATCAAGGCCTCATGGTGGTATAACAAATTCTCAACTGTTTAAAATGACAGAGCTAAATAAATAATATAATAATTACATTCTGCAAAAAGGCAACCACTCATAGCCTACTCATATTGAAGACAGCTTTTTAAACTCTCTTTTACATTGTAGAACAGCATGCAATGTCTGCAAGTGAATTCAAACTTTCCAAAGGATTTCATAAAGAATCCTTTTTTGTAAAGATTTGGGTCTTCATTTTTATTCTTTTTTACTAAGATAATGCAGTCCATTTCGACCCATATAAATCTACTATGGGTCAAAATGGACTGAATTAAGACTCCATTTTACTTTTCTATTAACTTGGAACTTGTTTTGTAACTGAGAATCTCTCTCTTTTTCTCTCTTTCTGCATTTCTATCTTATCAAGCTAATGCTCATATCCTATGGAGTTAGTTGGAATGAGTCAGTATGTTTCATGTCCTGGTATTATTATATTTCCCCTTGCATATTAATTTCAGACAGGGTAATATTTGTTGTTAATATCTTAGTGAAATTGTGTACACCCACACACAAACACATACCAATCCCTATAATCTCACCTTTAAGTCATACAGCAATAATAAAAAATGACCCTCAAAAAAGAAAATAGTACAACGTAAGGTGTCAAATGTATGCATTTATTTGAAAGAAAGATGCCCTTACCCAAAAATGTTTCAGAGAACATAAAATCTAGTTAATCTCTGCAACTGAACCTGGTTCAAGTGAAATTATTTGAAACTTGCTTGTTTCAACATCACGACTCTGGGCAGCTAGCAGCAATATTTGCACAGGGAAAATCTCAGTAGATATCTTGGCCAAACAAATTTATTTAGAGGTTTGAGATTGCTGGGAGATGGTTTGGGACTGCAAAATGTAAATAAATCTTGGAGTTAAATTTAATCTTATCCCCAAGCGTCAAAAAATTCTATATAAGTACTTCTTGACTTACGACCAGAATGGAGCCCAACATTTCGGTTGCTAAGGGAGACCTTTGTTAAGTGAGTTCGGTCCCACTTTATGACCTTTCTTGCCTCATTTGTTAAGTGAATCACTGCAGTTGGTAGTAACCCGGTTGTTAAGTGAATCCGGCTTCCTCATTGACTTGCCTTGTCAGAAGGCCACAAAGTGAAATCATGTGACCCCCCCAGGGCACTGCAACCGTCATGAATATGAGTCAGTTGCCAAGGATCTGAATTTTGATCACGTGACAAAAGTTGTAACTGTGAAAAACGGTCATCAGTCCTATTTTTCAGTGCTGTTGTAACTCTGAACGTTCACTAAGAGAACTGTCTTAAGTCAAGGACTACCCGTATCTTCTTTCATTTACATCAAACCAAATTAATTTTCCAGTGAATATTAGTTAATGGAAATTCTTATATGGAGATAAACAAACGGGTTGATGTCAGGGTTCCAGAAAACCTCAACTCCAACCAATAACTCCGAGACAGACATCTTCTCAAAGGTTCTTTTTATTAAAGTAATAAACTGGCACACCTGGGAAATCCCGAATCTGAAAGTTCCGGGTTTCCTTGCAATAAGTAAAAAACTACAAATCCACCCCCTACACCCACCATTGCATCACATGCCCCAATCACCATCCGTCTCAACTTTAGATGTCCTCTTAACCAAGTGTAGAAATAACATGACCTTGACTTATAGAAAGAATGCTATTATGGCAAACCACATACACTCCAATAAATTCTCCCCTCCCATTTTCCCAGGCTCAAGAATGTGGCAGGGCGGAAGCGTCTGGTGCTAATACGGCTTCCAAAGCTTGACAGTGGAAACATAACCCAAAACTCCCGTTCTTGTCCTTTTTTAAGGATGCATCATGTTCCAGCAGTATCATAGTCATCAGCCTGTTTATGGAATAACCAGACAGGATCCCAAACTCATGTTCTACAGTAATGAAATTCAGAATACAAATTTTTGGGCTATTATGAAGCTAAGTTAGTCTCTGCAAACGCAGGGTGCTAAAACCTCAACTGGTGTGACCTCTGACTGGAGATTTTACAGTATCCTTCCCCTGCCGTGTCCACTGAGCCACGCCCACAGAACCGGTAGTAAAAAATTTGAATCCCACCACTGGCCCACCACTCGTGCAAATCGAGCTGCGTGCGTGCGTGCCAGCTCGCCATTCACACAAGAACTATGTGCTATAGTTAATGATAGCCCATTACATGGAAATGTGCACGCTCTTTTATTTTGAATTAGTAATAAATGAAGTTATAAACTGAAAAGAAATTGATTCTTTCTGAGCACATCATCAAATAAATGGAAAATCAATTTGGTTTTTAATAGTGATATGTCAAACAAATTGAAGCTTTATTATGGTACAAAAATTGCCATTTTTATTTGTTAGTTGGTTGGTTTACTTTATATGCATCTGATCTCACTTTTGAATTGACTGGGCAGCATATTTAGGGATGTCTGTAGAATACTCAGGGGGAAAAAATCTACTGACCCTCTTTTTTTGCATATGTTACATCTGTTCTCAATTATAACAAAATACTTTTAAATTGAGGGAAACTGCTCTTTTGGGATTACCTGATTAAGCTCCCTGTACCATTTTGGAATGCAAATTGTTGAAGAATTTATTTTCTGTGAGGAAAGGGGGAAAATGGAAAATTAATTCTATGAGTTGCCATTATCTTACATGAAAGTTAAATCAATCTTATGAATTATTTTTATATGTTGCTCCATGCCTTAAATGTTTTACATTCTTGAAAATGCCCCATATTTTCAATCAATATTGTCACTGAATCTTAATCAGTATTATCACAATAAAAAAACCATATCCACATGAAATGACTTGGAGCTAAGAACAGACAATATAGTTAATAAATGGTATATCTCTCTCTAAAGCACTTTTTTTAACTTTTCACAGTTGCACCCAAGTTCTACCTACAACAAAACAAAACTAATTTGTCAGACTGTGCTCCTTCTAAATCCCAAGAAAGAAATACTCAGACTCCATGATGTAGAGCAGAATTTATCTTTTACTGGGAAATGAATGGTAGCAAACAGAATCAATTCGAAACTAAATTATTGGTGGGTAAAATGCATATACAAAGGGATAGAATTGCTCCCCCCTCCAGAGATCAAATGATTCTTCCAATTAAAACTTCTGAATAGGATCATGTGGTCATCTCTAGGTGATGATGAGGCTACTGTCAGTGACCTTGACATATTTTGATAAAAGTTTGCAGTTGCGCAGAAAAAAGGACAGAGGTTAGTAAGAAATGGAAAGTTACCACAAAGAATCCCCCTCCCTTTCTTTACCCAGCAAAGGAATGCAAAACACCTCCTGCCTTCTTCCCTCCAAGATTCCCCCTCCCACCGTTTCATGACAGCCGAAAGAGAAGTAAAGAGCATAGCAACAAATAAGTCATAATTAGGGGCCGAAGATATCTTGATAGGTAGGGATGATTATCTCTTGAGGCTGACATAATTTCTATAACCAGTGAAGGAAAGGAAAGGAAGGAAGGAATGAAAAGATCTCCAGTTAGTCTGCTTTTAATTCAAGATATGATTTTCTTCAGATCTATTTCTTCATTTCATCATACTCTAAAAAGAGACTTTTTCAACCTTCAGTCAAAGATGATTACCCCCTGAGAGCAGGTGGTGACCTATTGAGAGGATATAGATGAATAAAGCTCTTAATAAAATAAATTAAAGGTTTTAGGAACCATTAAAGAACTTTGTAACACTTTCAAGCACAGCAAAAGCCAACCACGCTTTGTTTTAAACACTAGAATTGGAAGTGGTGAAACACAGGCATCTCTCTTTTTGCCTTTTAATACAGGTTTTTATACATTTCTTGCACCAAGGTACACTTTAAATCAACAGGAGAATACAAACAAAGAAGAGGAAACCATAGAAACAATGACAGAAGAAATATCCTGATGAGAATTAGCAGTCAAGAGGTTGCTTTATTTACATCATAGACAGGGATAGATGTAATGTATTATGGTGCTTACTGAGATAAAAGCATTTAACACAGTACTACAGGTTGTAAACTGGAAGAATTTGTAACATGGTATGCTAGTAATCAGGTGAAAGTCAATCTTAGCTAGGTCATGTCTAAGTGCCTCTATCTCTCAGAGGTGGGGGTAATGCTAGGCAAGCATTGAAAACTCCCTGATTTGAATTGAGATGAGATAAATAAAATAAAATTAAGAGAATCTAAGAGAGAGCTATATATAAAATTGAAAATGGTAATAATGATATGGAATGGCATATAAAATGAATATGAATTTGAGTTGGTGTCTGTACAAAGAGTTTTGACCCGGGATTAAGCAACTTTCAGAAAAGATGTTTTTTTTTTTTAATGTTTATATGTTTTGTGTTCTTATGTGTTTATGTTTGAATGAGTTAATAAAACCTTGGAGAAAGGTTAGAAAAGGACAATGGAGAGAAAGATAGAAGAAAATAAAGCAAGTTAGAAAGGGAAAATATGTGATTGTAAGGAAATGTGCTAATGTTGTTAAACTTTCAAATAATTTTTAGAAATTTTTAGAAAAAAGGTTTTATGTTTATTTTGTATGTTTTGTATGCTTTTAAAAATTAATAAAATTTGTTTAAAAAAAGAAAAAAGAAAACTCCCTTTTTACAACCCTGTAATCCCTTAATTCAGGGTAGAGTTGGGGCGACTGGATGGAGCTGAGTGTGTTTACTGGCGGGATGCCCTTCTTGACACCACACAGAGTATGCAACAAATATGTTTTCTTTGTGATCTGCCGCTGGAGGATTGAACCCTCAACCTTCCAAGTGAGAAGCGAGCATCTTCACCACAAGCCCAGCATGCTGCTCTGCTGGGGATATATTGAAATAAGAATTTTAAAAGCAGGAAGGGAGAACCAAGGTAGAAGAAGAAGGAATAAAATGTTGGGATAGACTTGTCTATCCCAAATGGCCATGAGTAAAACAAGGAGAAAAGAAGGGCTGTTCTTCTTAAAGTTTTAGTAGCACAAAAATAACAAAATGAATAAAGGAAAGAGACAGGAATATAACATTTCCATAACAATACTAAGCCTAAGAACTCTCCAAGTATTTTTAACAGTAAATCTTTTTTTAAAATTGGAGCCCATGTATCACTACAATTTATATATATATAAAAGCCAGCCTACAGAGTTTGCACTCAGTTCATACACAAAAGAGGATTATTCTTCTGTTTTAAGTGAATTCCTTGCCTACCTTTCTTTGAATCTTTTCTGCAAACTAGGCTCAGTTTAAAACTGTGCTCTATCTTGATTTTGCAAGGGCTTCCGTTTCACGCTTTTTCTACTTATAAACTAAAGGCTTATTGTTGTCTGTACCATTATTAGTTTCCCAAACCTTTATCAATGTCATAATTCTCTCTCTTTCCCTCTCTTTCTCTCTCTCTCTCTCTCCAGCAATTCTAATATAGATGACAATATTTTCTTCTATAATTACTTTTTAAGGCAATATTCTTTAGCACAACCCAACAATATGCAAGCATCAATCTAGATTCAGCATTTGCAGTAAATTCCACAATAAAATAGCCATTTTCCATCTCCTTCTGTAAAACATAGATGTTCCAATAAAGAAAGCCTTTGTTTGACAGAGGCAAGAAGGTCAAAAAAGGGAAGTAATATTAAATGTTTTAATAGTGTCAATTGTGTATATTATTTTTCCTTGTGTAGATGACTGTAGTGAATGTCATGGCAGTAGCAAAGTATTTTTCTAACTTGGATCATTAAGAAGCCTTTCAAATGATCAAAGACTCTAATATATGAGTGTAAAATTTTAAAAAGTCTCTGTGTGTAATCTTTCTAGCACTTATATTTGGATTATTTTTGCAGTCCCCAGGAGTCATCATTGACTGAAGATGCAATAAATAATAAAATATTTTCACAGTCTCCAGGCATTGTAATTCTGTCTTGTTAGATTTGGTCATGTTATGATCATTTTTCATGTTAATGAGTGAATGAGATCACTGTTTCAGCACTGACCAAATCAAGTTTTCCCCACCCCAAAATCAAGGTAGTGTCATACCACTTTTTACTGAAATTATAGACGGTGCACAAGTTTATGTTTATGTATTGTAGAGTAATGACTTTTTTCTTTTCTTTCACTTCCATATGTTAGCTCACTGATAACATTTTCCATATGACTGGAAAATAGAGCAATCAGATTTTATCACAATGCAGAAATTGCATTTTCTGAAGTTTAACACTTCAACCATTTCTGAAAAGTCTTGGAAACTGCTTCATAGTTGCAACTATCATCCATTTCTTGTTTTAGAAATGCTTACAAAGATCAAATACTTTCAAGGAGACTGTGCACTCTTTCTGGGACATGGAGAAAAGAAGGACACCCGGTGACTAACGCTATATATTGAATGCTTTTCTTTGAATTATTAGGAAGTAATTGGATGTTCCAGAGTACTATTTCCAATGAAAATAATGGCTAACACAATATCTTTTAGGAAGCACACTGAATGTTATTTTGATTCATATGTACAAAGATTGTTACTATAAAACTTTGAGGTTGAGAAATATAGAGTAAATAAGTTTGATTTGTAGGGTTACATCCCATGTCCGAGTCATTAGAACTGTGCATGTCTTCTTTCCATTAGCATAATCATGCAGCTGTTTGTCACGGAATGTATTATTTATACTGACAGATGGGATATAAAATATCTACTGTTAATGCAAGCAAATGTAGATTAATCAATAGAATCATGTGCCCCAAAATATGAATGCAAAAAAAAGGACTATTGAAACATATTTTATTTCTAAGGTAATGTTCTAAAAATATTAAGGGATTCGGTTTTTCAGTGTCTGACTTCTTACTTAGCTGGCTTTGTGTGTTGGTAAAGCTTACTTTGGCCTGACCTCTTCCAAAATGCAATGCACAACTAAAAACACTTCAGTGCAAAAATGTCCAGCAATTTAACCATGATGAATCATAAATCCTTCATTATATCTTATCCGATTCAGTATCGCAACATGTCCCTCAGCATTTCTGTGGCTAATTCAGTCACAGACAGACGCTCATGCCCTAGACACCCACTGCATAGGAACAGGTTATATGAAGAACTGCCTATGTGCTCGATGGCGCCGCTCCCTTGAGGACGACTCAAAAGCTTCAATTAACCCAGAATACAATGATGCAGGCTGTGATGGGCTTGCTACAATATACTCATGGGGCACTTCTGATTGTCAGCATGCTTCCAGAGGCAATTCAAGGTACTAGGTATTGCCAATAAAATCCTATGCAGCATAGGAACAGGTTATTTGAAGGACTGCCTATCTACCATGGTTTCTATCTAGCAACGTTGGTAAACTCTGGGTCCCTTTGATTCAATAGTGCCATATATCAGGATTAGGAAGCATTTCTTCTCTGTTGAGGCACCTGCCTTCTGGAATGAAATCCCTCCTGAGATCCATGTGGCTACCACTCTGTTGGCATTCTAGAGTACCTTGAACACTTGACTGTTCTCCGGGACTTAGGGTAGAGTCCTTGTTGGATTTTTTTTTTTTTTTGATCAAGTGGCTGAATTCCAACTTATCTATTTATTTTGTTTTGGATTTTTATTTTGGTCTATAATATTGGGAGCTGCCCAGAATTGGCATGAATTGGGCAGTACCTAACTAGCCATCCACCTTCAAAGCGCATCTGGATAGCTTTACAACTTAGAAGAACAATATCAGAAGGGCGGCATTGTTGTTTCCTCCTATCTTAGTAAAATTAATTAATATAATTTCAGGTGTTCCTTGCCAATGGCTTTACAACATATCAATAACGCCACATGTAGATCCATTTTGGGGGAGTTTTCATGGCAAGAGCTTCAAACTCTGAAACCTTGGAAAACATTATTAAGGTCCCACTAGTTTCCTGTGGAATGGCTGAGGTACATACATATGGTTACAGTTAATTCTTAGAGACATTTAAAATAACAAACCACCATCTACTAGTGAGGGACATTTTTTTAAATATACCCAAGCTCTAACCATTCTAGAGGATTAAAGTATCTCTTCTCAGTTAATTTTTTTGGTCCCTTTGTTATTTTGTTATTGTGTGCAGTTAATAAAAGAATTAAGAACAAAAGTATCTGGAATCACATTATTTTGATTGACTAGATAGAAAGGCAGGCACCTACATTATTGATTTGAGTATATTTTGTATTAGGTCTATTAGGAAATTTGAAATAGTTGCTATGGGTGCCTGACCATTAAATTTTCAGATGATGATAAGTTTAAAATGATTTTAAAAATAATAAGACTGTTCTTTTTTTACAAGAAAGGTATAATAAAGAAAATACACAGCTGATCAGGTTCATAATGGGAGTAAGATGAACTTTTAGCCCTATGCCAGCTCAACATTTTTGAAAATTTTATTTATCTAGATAGAATAGCAACACGCTAGACACAAAAATGTCCAATATTTTATTTGGAAGATTAATTTTCTGACACTTTAGTCCCTTATCTTGTGCATTGTCAAAAATTGTTACAATTTATGAGGGCAAAAGACTTATATAACCCTTGCAAATTAGTATCAACCCCCCTTTTTTTTAAAGGGAGGACCTTACCAATATTTTATTCTTTGCTAACTTTTGTATATTAGCTAATTGTTAAGTTTGTACTCTTCATAATATTCTTGATATTGATGTATATCATATAACTGAAGCATCATTGAAAAAAGTTACACAAACTTGTAATATTTTTATATTTAAGGGTATATTGACAGGTGCTTAACTGAAAAAGATTTAGAATTCTTAGCCTAAATTCATAGCTTGTCTCTAAAACAGAGATGGAGTATGTGTTGAGTATAAGGAAGGCATATGAATACAAGCTGTTTACAGGATTTCATATGCAGTCTCCAAAATCTTTATAAAAGCCAGTTCTATTATCTACATCCTAGGGGTGAAACAGAAAAGGCTGAAGATGTTTATTTGTGAATTTCTGTCAGAAATTAGACAGTTGTTATAAATAACCCCACATGTTCAGAGGAAGGGGAAAAAACTACAGCCAAGATATTAAAGAACTATTCAAGCTCTGATTCTGAAGGAACTGATCAGTTTTTATAGGATAGCCAGAATAAACACAGTGAAACTTGGCTTGAGGCTCATGATTTAATTAGGGAAATCGCCAGAAATGACACATAATTTACCCCACAAGTCCCATTTGAATGTTTTGAAATGTTCTTTGCTGTTGTGAATGAAAATAATTTTATAAAAATAGAGTGATAAGGAATATTCTAGGTGATGTCAGGGACACTCTTACCAGTTTGCTTTCTAGTATATCAGTGCTTTGTATCTGTGTATGATAACCATTTTTATTGGAGCATCTGTATACTTTCCCAGCATTCTAATTGGGCCTATAAGTTCAAAGGAGTTGGAAATCTCCGCAACACACAATAGTTTATTCAAACCATAATCTGAACACAGATGATTGTTGGGTGCATCCAGACAAAATTGCTGGTATTACTTTTTCTGTAAAAGAAAAGGTGATTGGCGTCAGGGTATGTGAATCAAACACTCATTTGGGATTCCAAAGTCAATTATTTGAGGAGTTTTTAACCTTCCAAATTAGACAATAGATCTGATGTCCGGACAGTCCTTTGTCCAATTTCTGATTAGTGATGACCCTCCTTAGCTTTCAAGACTAACTAAAGTGAACCAGATACTGCCACTTGCAAATGTCTACTCGTTGAATTACAACAAAACAGGTGTGAAAAGCATTGGAGTGGCGTGGTGGCCTAGAGGTGGAGCTCTCACCTCATAATTAGAAGGCTATGAGTTAGATCCTAGGTAACAACAGATACTTCTCACTCTGGGCACAATGAGAAAATATCTGCTGTGGGTCCAGCATAGGTGTCAGGAAGGGCACCCAGCCAGTAAATGTTCGGTCACCCCAATTTCCAAGGGATTATAGCAGAAATCTCCAAACTTGGCAACTTTAAGACTTGTGGACTTCAGTCCACAAGTTTTAAAGTTGCCAAGTTTGGGGACCCCTAGATTATAGAATCATTAAAGGAAAAAGAAAGTATAAAACGTTGAAACCTTTATCATTAAACTACATCAATTCTGTTGTTACAGATATAAGGAATGTCAAAATACAAATGCTTTTGAAACATATAAAGTGAATATATTAAAGTGAATATATACAAAGAAATCTGAATTATCCAAATTACGAACTAAAGTTTAATATAAGTTATATTTACAAGTGTACCCGGCAAAATATTTAAGCGGCAAAATGTCCCTTGGGGCAAGGAAACAGTTTGACGTTCATGGATATGTAATCGATAAGGCCATTTTGAATTTCAACAATCAATTTGGATCCTGATTTAATATTTCCCCCAAAGATCTCACCAAATGTTTCTTTTCAATGACTTATAAATCAGGCATGAAGATGAAAATATTTCCCCTGTGATTTGTCAGAATTTATATCCAATGCATATTCTTCTGGAAAAGATATTAACAGCTAAGCATATGTCTTGTTCAACAGAAATGGCATTGTGGAAACTTGTGGCATATTAATTAAATGGCATGTTTTCTCCCCCAAATTGAGGAAAAAATAATTAATCTGCTCATCTACAATTCCTCCCCTCTTTTCAGTATGTCATTTGCGTTTTCAAGGTTTGTTTCACTGTTTTGTCAGTTATCAGTCACACTTTATTGCCAAAGATATTGCTGGCCCCAGATTCTGATGTATAAGAAAATAATTCAATAATTTTTAAGGTCTGGGAAAAGACCAAGTTTGTGATAAGGATTGGTTAGTTCGATTAATGTATGGATGGCTTGTTAATATAAAAATATGTGAAACTCAATTTAAAAAGTTGGGTCCCATGTTCTATCACTTTGAGCCATTGGAATATGCAATGTCTTATTTATGAGTATATATTGCTTATGCTACTCAGACTGGCGTCGATGGTGAACTGAAAGTAGATGTGAGTATAAATCAAAGTAACAAACACAATTTTCAGCCACAAGCAGCCCTTTTTAAACACTTGGCCTGTAAGGGCCATGGTAATGATATTACTGGAAGTGAGGAAAACAGAACAAGCTTTATATTTCATTTTTGAAAAGTAAAACATAGGTAAGCATGAACCTTGGACTGTAGTACGTATTTATAGAAAAATCAGTCTTAGAAGAGTCTAGTATGTGGTCCATTAAACAAAGGTAGTGTCTTTTCTTTGATGGGTGTCCATTAAAAGGGGGTAGGGTTACTGATGAACCCAGAATGTTAAAAAAAACCCGATTGTTAAATAAACGTATAAAATGATAAACATTAAAGAAACATTGAGGAAATTTCCTCTCTGCTTTTTTTTCTTGTGTCTACTTTGGTCTACCTTGTCTTGGGAACTAAAGAGCAAGTTGATTTTGTCCACTACAACTGAATACATGACACACCATACAAAACTTATCCCAGTCACAAGTTTTTAAATTCTTTGTTTAGATCAGGATCTGCTTATGCCTCCACTTCAATTAACCTATTTTCTGCATGTGCTGCTTAGTTTGGATTTGATATATTCTGCATTCAGTTCATTAAAACCATAATTACTTGATAGCTATTTCTGTGTGTTTTTGGATTACTAACTTCAACAATAATCATATTCAAGGGCCAAGTATTGATGTCTAAGGAGCAGGGGGGAAACATGCAAGGAAAGTGTTCAGCAAAATTAGTCTTAAAAAATCGATTTCTTATAAAATTGGTGATACTTTGTACACTTCTGAAAGACTGAACTTTCATCTAATTATTCCCCGCAGTTAGATTCAGCAGAGGTACAAAAGGGTCAAGTAACTCATTCAGCATTTCAACATAAAATTACAGCCTAGAGGAAACTTAAATCTTCGCTCTTCAACATTTGGGATATTTCTTCTAAACATTCAGGGGTTGGGTTTTTTTTTTGTTTTTGGTGTTACAATTTTCTTGATAAAAAGTGCAATTCATCAAATATTGTTCCTTTGAATTCCTTGTTTATTCAAATGTGGCTTGCATAGCAGAGAACATTTGATTGATTGATACATTAACATCTTGTTTTTCCTCTGTTCTTCTATTTGAGTAATATAATGTCAGTTTTACTTAGTGGGCCATGAGCTGTTTGCAACTGGGCTGTGGAAAGGGCTGGCGAGCATGCGTATGCACACACATCCCCATTTGTGTGAGCATGTGCATGGGTGCTCCATTTGCATCAGCAGCGGGCATGTGTGCACGGCACTCACACAAGTGGAGCTGTGTGCGTGCACGCTTACCAGCCGGTCGCACAAAGTATCCCATCTCCCTCCTGCCCTCAGCACAAAGCCAGAAAGACTGGGGAACTCTGACCAAATTAAGGACCAAGATAGAAAGTAGACTTTGAGTCCACGTTAGCCATCAAAGCTGACTTTGGGCAAGTGCAGTCTCTCTCAACTCAGTCCACCTCACAGGGTTGTTGTTATGAGGAAAATAGGAGAAGGAAGGTAGTTGCGTATATTTTCTGCCTTGAATTATTTGAGGAAGGAAGGAAGGAAGGAAGGAAGGAAGGAAGGAAGGAAGGAAGGAAGGAAGGAAGGAAGGAAGGAAGGAAGGAAGGAAGGAAGGAAGGAAGGAAGGAAGGAAGTTTATTGAATAAGTGAATAATGAGAGCAAACAGAAGTTTACTAGTAGAGTTAATGAAGAAGAAGAGACAAGGAAGGCAATAGAATAACCAGAGAAGCTATATATTCTGGGCTTTTGTATGCTCAGCTGTCATGGGCAAAAGGATAATTTTCTAAAACTGCTGCTAGTTGCAAGAGATGTGACCTGAGAGGTGCTGACTGTAAATTTTATTTAAGTGACTGCTACCTGCTAAGTAAGGCAGAGACTGTTAAAATAACACAAGCAAATGCTTTCAACAAAGAAATATAGAGAATTAATAGTTTCTCCATGGGGTTTGATAGGGGAAATGCCTAAAAGATTCTATTGTTAACATGAGAACACGAGAATTCTTGAGAATCCTTTATACTAATTGATTAATGATTGTAAATGATTGTACTAATTGATTAATATGATTTATATTCTATAACTTTTATCTGCTGTTTATATGTACAGTGTGAGCTTATGTATCGGAGGCAAATTCCTTGTGTGTCTTCTTATTGGCCAATAAGAATTGAATTCTGTTCTGTTCTGTTCCGTTTTGTTCTATTACATTCCCTTCCATTCATTTTAAGAAACCAAAGTGATTAGGAATTAATAGGAATCTGCAGTTGTTATCTGCAATGTTTGTAGCACATTTGTGATCCTGTACAAAAACAATCTTTCATATCCCTGTAGCAATGCAAGTTTGGACTTGAAGAAAAAGTCAGAGGATTAGAACCACAACTAGCTACAATTGATGAAAAACAATGGACATTTATTGCTTTAAAAAAGAAATAGTTTCTTTAGCAGAAACTATTTCAAAGAACAAGCTCAATGGACAAGAATAAAAACAGAAGCAAGAAACAAAGATCTTCTGCAGTGTTAGAATTCAAAAGTAGTTTTGCTGGATCTTTCAGATGAAACATACTTTAAGCCCTTGGGACAGAAACAAAAGACCAAGAATAAAAGCTATCTATGCATAGTAGATTCTGTCCTTTATAGGAGCTTCCACATTAGAAATATAGAGCAATTATTATACCACGTCCTCATGTTGGAAGTTTCATAACTCCACCCTTCCCCAGGGAAGTGATTTTACTGTATATTTCTTTGGTGGTTCCATATTACTTGATCATCAGGAGGCAGTTTCATTGAGACTTATTAGGCACTCATAGCAGTTATAGTTTATATAGATCTTATGTGGTTTAGATCCCGCTCCTGGGAAATGAACTCATAGGTCATTCTACTTCATACAGTGCAATTAGCTTGATGCACTAAAGTGGCCTAGATAGACTGGATTATTACGAAGGGAGATAAATGGACACCTTCTGCTATACAAGTTCTCAAATTATAGAGAGAACTGTTATTAATCCAGGCAAGAAGTACACTCAGAAGTACTAATTCTATTTCTATTGTGAGGTGATATTAACAGAATCTTGCAAGACTGAAGGTATCTGATGTAGGGGACGACCAGGCTAAGCCTGAGGGAAGAGTAAAGTGTGTCATCAGTCTTGAGTCGCTTTTGCATCCACAAGAGATCTAAGTCCATCCCCTTTGAATTCCATTGACTTTTATCTACTGCCAGTTTGCTTTGACCTTTAGTAGTTCAAATTCTTGTAGAGAGTGTTAGCATGCAATGAATCTGTACTCATTTGAACTGCCTTGCCTTCTGATTTCTTCCATCTGACATCTCTCCTGTCCTTCACTTTTACATTCCTGAAAACTAAGGAGAGTCCCTTCTGCGATGCTTTTACTATCCTTCCTTTGGATTCAAATTTCATTTATCAGACCGTCATCTAGGATGTGGCTGTTCCTCCTGTTTCCCAAGATCCTTCTCCACACACTATTACAGTAGCAACGTGTGTGACATCCAACAGTTAGCTAGTTTGCATATTGCAATATTATGCAGTACCTTTCAAAACCTTCATTTAAATCAACGTATGTAACATCTGCAGCATGCCTGCACTTTACAAAATATGCTATCCAATCTAGGTTTATTTTGACTTGGTAAATAACTTGACATCTTAAAATAAAGCCCAGGAAAGCCAAGGAAACACAGCTGGCTGACAAAAAGAACAAAAACATTTTAAAAAGCTTTCTGATGATTTTTGAACCAGCAAGCTTCTATTTATATAGAAGCAGATATTATAACCTTTGTGCTGTTACAATATTTATGGTAAAAATAGAAGTCATTAGAGAACATCAGAGCAGTAAGTAAGGAATTTTCATATTAAACTGATTGTTCTGCCTGCATGTATGTGTATGTTGATATTTATCTGTTCAGTAACATCAGCACACAGTAAGGAAATAATAGGAAATTGTTTTCCTGGGACAGAAATTTGGAAGAGCATGGCAGCAGGTGGAGGACGTTATAACTTAAACTTGGATTTAATACCTTACAAGCTATTGCCAAAGATTCTCAGCCTGGGGAGGATTTTCTTAAGTGGCTTAGAGTCAAGGCAGCAAGAACTGAGTGCAAAATCAGTTAGTGTGGCTATGGTTCAAAACTCAATGTAGTTGAATTCATATATGGGACATGTAAGGGGATTTTAATAAACTAAAAGCAAGGATAAATAGAAGTCATGACAAGAGAGGAGAGCTTTAGTTTCTATAAAAGGAGAAACTAAATGCATGAGTGCAGACAACTCAAATGAGGAAAAAAAATAAAAGACAGCAAAAAAAAGTAACGTAGTTACATAGAAAATTAACAAAATGTTGAATAAAAAAATAAAATGGACACACATAAAAAAGAGGGAAGAGTATATTAAGTTTTCTTAGATACCCATATTGCCAGTAGCATGAAAACTGAAGGCCAGGATTAGATAAGAACTGTTGCAAGATACCAAGCATAAAAAAGATCTTTGGATAAGTTTTAAGATAAAAGAAACGATACCAGTTTGGGGGGGGGGAGGTGAAATTCTAACAGATAACAAGGAAAACTCATATTTTGGCCCTGATCTCTTTTCCTGAAAAATATATATTTGAATCCCATATTACAGATGCTTATCTCATACCATTTCATTGTTTTGGGGTTGTTGTTGGTTTTGGGTTTCGCAATCCAAAATAAATTTATTGTTTCACATGGACGAACTAAATGATTGATTTGTAAAACAATGAAAATGCCAATGGTCTCTTCATTCAGAACAGATACTAGTTGAAGAGAACAATGAGATCATCAGAATTGTAACAAGCATTGTGGAAATGCAAAGTAAAAAATATATTATTTCCAGGTATTCTTATCAGATTGTTTATGTCTGACAATCACAAGGAAGTTTCCTAGGACAGCTGATTCTTGCAAGAAACTTTAGGAATTCTTTTCATCTGTGTACACCTGGGTGGTTGTGAAGTGAATGGTTAGATATTAAGATGAATTGTGAAATCAATGTTAGGGACAGAAAGATATCTATATGTCCCAATAGATCAGAGGTAAGTTGCCCTTTTCTCTTATTTTTATCGGAATGCGTTTGAAACTATAAACCTGAATGCATCTTATAACTGAGAAGGAAGGGAAAAGCTTATACAAATTATTATTCTCTCCATCTGTTTACGCCTATTATATATTTTGGTGGTTCAAGAACTCCTGAAAGACTTCAGCATTGCCATATGTTGTAATTATCTTTTTAATGGTATTTTTTGTTAAAAGTTGCAATTAAAAAGATTTAAAAAACGATGGCAAATTAATAAAAGAAGAAAGAATGGAAAGAAAAAATAAGAATATAATTTAAAAATATATAAAGAAATGTCTTCCCCCTTCATCACAAGTATAAACAATTTCAGTAACATCACTTTCTCTTAAAATGCAGCAAATAACATCTTACTTCCCATCTCTTATCTATAAAAAATATTTAAACCTCATTGTTTCAGTCCTGATCAGCAAAAATCCATTAAGCATTACCAGAGATAGTTTATCTATTTTAACCGTGATCAAATAAACAAACTTTATATTCCTTCCTCTTACTTTAAACAATCTTAATCTTTAGTCCCTTTAAATAATGTCCCAGAATTTCATTTCTTTTCATTTTTCCTTCCTATAAAATTTTTCAAGGCTTTAACAAGCTTCTTCTGTAAATCCAACATAGGAAAATTATCCAGGTCATTCTTCTGATTTACTATTTGTTTATCCTTTTTAATATTAAGGCATCAACTGTTTTCTTCTGTGTGTCCAATATATCATCTTTCTCCATATCATTTTTCTACCCTGTAATTTTTAACCCCATTTTTAGATAAGTCTCAACCTAGTGAAACTTTCTCCTCTTTTACATAAAGCTTTTGAAACAAAGAGTATCTTATAAAGGCACACAATATTAAAATTAACTTCTATATCTGTCGTTCAAAAATATTCTTCAATATGTTCTATGTTAAAATATTTTTGCTTTGTTCTGTATTAGCAAACCAAATTTAAGTGTTCTTTTTATTTTATTGTAATATTTACTCCTTCTGGTTTGCTTTAATGTCCAATCTTCAAAGCTTCAACCTATCATGTTTTTTTTAAAGGAAAATTCAAAACAGAAGCATTTTTTCATGGGAAAGATTCTTATAATTAATTCCCAAAATGTATTTCAAATCTGGCCCTATTCTGTTTATAACTTTTCAAAGTTCTAATCACCCTTTTGCTATTTATTCCAAAAGAACTTTTGAAATCCTTCAATTTGAACTGAAAATCTGTTTTGCTAAGGATTGAAGGAAACTCACATGATGCTGTAAAATTTGTCAACCCAAAGGTTTCTAATAGCTGAAAAGCAGTTAACAAGAAATTTCCAAAAGTAATTAAAAAGGGAAGTATGCAAACCTCATGTCCTTTTCAAGGCACTGGCTATACTTTAAGCAACATTACTATTACTTCACATCCCAGAGCTCTAAACCCACCACTGTCTTGCTGTGTCCATGTGAGGAAATATGATCTGGAGCACGTGTGGGTGACTTCATCTTTTTTTTGGGGGGGGAGGGGGTCTGGTCCACTTGTGGTGATTTCATATTCTCTTCCTATCTGGTCTTCTTGCTGGGTCTTCATTCTGCTGCAGTCATCAATTCTGCTTTTAACAGAGCCGTCTTCAGTTTGCAGTATCTTCCCTGAAAATCCCTTATCTTTTATCAGCACAGAAAAAGAAGAGGGCATTGAGATCATGTGTATTCAATTAGCCTAAAGCAGGGGTGTCCAACCTTTCACCTTCCCTGGGCCACATTAGAAGTTGAAAATTTGGTTTGGGCCGCACATAATTAAATTAAATAATTAATTAAATTAAATAATTAAATTAAATTAAATTAAATTAAATTAAATTAAATTAAATTAAATAATAAAATAAAATAATTATTTATTATTAATTATTTATTAAAAATTATTTATTTTTTATTTTATAATTTTCCGGCCAAATTTTGCAGGGTGGGGGGAGGGGAGGGAAGAAAGCTCGCCCGCCTCGCGCCTACCTCTCCTCCTGCAAATGCAGCAGCAGTGGCGGTGGCGGCGGGGGGGCAGAAGCAGCAGCGGTGGCGAGGGGGCAGAAGCAGCAGCGGCGGCGGCGGCAGGGGGGCAGAAGCAGCAGCGGCAGCGGCGGCAGGGGGGCAGAAGCAGCAGCGGCGGCGGGGGGGCAGAAGCGGCAGCGGCGGCAGCGGGGGCAGAAGCAGCAGCGGTGGCGGCAGCGGCGGCAACAGCAGGAGGTGGCGGGGCAGGACTTTTGGGCTGCGGCTGCCCACCTTTTCTGTTGCTCGCCTCGCCCCGCCTCGCGCCTACCTCTCCTCCTGCAAATGCAGCAGCGGTGGTGGCGGTGGCAGAAGCAGCAGCGGCGGCAGCGGCAGGGGCAGAAGCAGTGGCGGCGGCGGGGGGGGGCAGAAGCAGCGGCGGCAACAGCAGGAGGTGGCGGGGCGGGACTTTTGGGCTGTGGCTGCCCGCCTTTTCTGTTGCTCGCCTCGCCCTGCCTCGCGCCTGCCTCTCTTCCTCCTCCTCGCTGGATCTTTCATGAAGGTTGGGGTGGGCGTTGGGCCGCATTACGAGGCGACCTGGGCCGCATGCGGCCTGTGGGCCGCGGGTTGGACAAGCCTGGCCTAAAGCATCATGAAAAATATTGCCTTAAGTCTCTATCTTTTAGAAATCCATTACAATCTTTCCAAACTTTGTATCCTCTATTTAGCCTGGAGATTATGGGAACTATCCTGGAATTATGAGAATTTAAACACTCCAGTCAGGGGTCTTCAAACTTGTCAGCTTTAAAACTTGTGGACTTCAACTCCCAGAATTCCTCCTACAGTCATGTTAGCTCAGAAATTCTGGGAGTTGAAGTCCACAAGTCTTAAAGCTGACAAGTTTGAAGACCCTTGCTCCAGGTGATCATACTACCTGAAAACTACCACTTGCATGGTAAATCAAGATTTTTTTTTAAAAAAAAGTATATTTGTTCTGTTATTGGCAGGTAAAACACATTGGAAGAGATGTTAGAATGAACATCTTCACATCAATTTTCTAATTGCTCAGTAAGGTTCAATAACTTATTGGACTTGGACTTTAATATATTCTAAGATACTCATAAGTTATGGATTGCAGTAATGTTCTGATATGGCTAATCAACAAGTTCTATTGCAATGAAAACTATCAGAGTTCATTTGCTATTATTCCTCCATCCTGTAAATGTTTGCAGTTCTTCATGACTTCAAGTTCGCTTTCTGGTTTCTCATTTCTCATATACTAATCCTGAATGAATAAGTGTCTATTTTAACCTTCAAGGCTTGACAAAATGGCTGGATGACAAAGCAGTGAAAGCTCTTTATGACTTTCGAGCCTCTGCAGCAGTATTTATTGCTAAGCAACACAGATTCATGTCAGAGAGATTTACCAATTGCAGATGGTGTGTAGGTTTGTTAAATTTTGAGATACTTTTGGTACCACTCTTTCAAACTGTACTTAAAATACTAGTCCAAAGCATTGGTACGTGTGAAGGGCAAGGCCGGAGGGAGAGGAGGTTGAAAGAAAGTATTAATGTTATAATATTTAATCATTTTTCTATGCAATTCTATATTTTTTTCCAGGGGACTCCTTTAAGGAAATATTGTCCACATTGCTATCTCCACAGAAAACATTATTAAGTTAAAAAAAATGTATAAAATGCACAGTAAGGAGCAAGGAAAGAAAGTAGTCAAACTCTATGTTGCCAACTTCTCCTGAAGAAAAAGAAATAAGCCTTCCAAAACATCCATGCCTCTTACCATGTTTTCTCTTTATTCATTCAGCCTTTTTGTATGCTGCCATAATCAAAATAATTCCTGGCACCCTGGAGAAACAAAATGCAATTTAAAACATACACAATGCAAAAGATTACAATGTGACAATAAGACATAAAGATGAAAAGAGGAGGGGGGAGAGAAACAAAGATGGCAACATCAGTAGCTGTCTAGTTCACCAGCTCTCATTTCCTGAAGTTTTTTTTTTCTCACATATTCTTCCCTCACATTCCTGATTCTCAATCCATGACCAGATCACATTTTGCAATTTCCTCAGCCATCTTATCTTGTGGACTTCCTGTTCCTTGACTTCCTATCTTTCCAGTCTTCAACTGTCTTCAGTATAATGTACAAAATTTCCTCTTTTCTTTGGTCTAGGTGAACATTTACACATTTAACTACATTAAGGATATTCCGTTCTCTTATAAAAGTAAGCTGTACAATTGAAATGCTCGCCATTGTCTCTTTCAGATCAAACCATTTAGATCCTTAGTGCAATAAAATTTGAGGACAAAATCCAGACAATTTCAACTCCCCTGTACCATTTCCTTTACACAGAGAAGGAGTTTTCTAACCGTTTACCTCTTATTCCTGTCTTCTCACCTCCAGCATTTTTTAAAACATGTTAAATGACCTTAACCACATTTAGTAGTAAGTAACTATGGGAATTGACACTTAATGGTCAGAATGATGCATAGAGCAAACCTAGTGACACAACCTCCTATATACATCAATATACATACATACATACATACATACATACATACATACATACATACATACAATCAAATTTAGTGATGGCATAGCTGCCAAAATGTGGATGATATAAAATCTCTTTTTTTTCCCCAGGGGAAAAAAAGAATTTATTACAGAAACCTAGCAGGAGAAAAGAAATTCAGGAAATGTGTTCTGTATCTATGACCCAATGAAGTAAAAGGGGTTTCAGTATACTTATGAATGAAATTGAAATAAGCCTAATTTAAAATAGTTTTTAAATGATTCATGAATATTAAAATGTGAATATTGTTAGACATAATAAAACAACTGATCAGCAGAATAAGTATTTTAAGGTACAAACAAGCTATATCTAAGCCTCTTAAGAAATGGAAAACCCGTTATGATATAAAATTGGTTGTATTTTACTAAATGCAAATGGATTGTAAGGAACTGGACAAGAAATAGACCCTGTCAAAATATTATTAAATCCTAATAAAATATCTACCTATATTCTGAGTTCAACTTGACTATTAGGAAACTATGCAATCCATTTAATTCACTACCTAAGATGAAGTTACATAATGTACCATATGTCGTTTTGCCTGCAAAACATGGAACATTTGACCTTTGCATATTGTGTTATTCTTCTTCTTGGAAATTTGAAGTAAGAGAAGAAACAAATAATGGATATTTTCTACTTCAAGATAAATAATAAACTTTGATCTATTGATCTGTTCTGAGTGATTTGTTACAGATATCAGCAAGGGCATCAGATTTCCATCTACTGGTAAAACCACACATGCAGTGCTACAGAACAAAGATTTTATAGCTATCTGGCAGGTAAAATACACTGATCAGAATAGTTCAGATTAGTTGGTTTTCTGTATATAATTATTCCTTGTGTTTTCCTATTGACATTTTTAGATTCATATGAAAATTAATAAAACTGTATATATTTTTCTTTTTATAGTATTTTTGCATGCCATTTTATCTCCTTACACATTTTTGCAAAACACTTTCTTCAGTGTAATGCAGTTTTGTATCTTTCATTTCATTAATATTTCTCTTAAAAATTCAGTATTGTCTACCTTATTTATTGGAAACCTGCATCATGGCATTTGGAGAAGTGCACATTTAGAAGGATTATTTTGGTCTGTTCCTTAGTTCGGAAGTGCAAAATGGGACATGTTTGTATGCAAATGTAAACAAAGCAAATTAATCTTCTGTCCTTAAAAGGGCAAGCAACAGGTCATTTAACTGTGTGGTTATAACCTTCATGATATGTCTCTCTGAAGATTCACAGCTTTAATTTTTATTTATTTATTTTTTTAGTATACACAATAGATACAAAAGAAGTGTTCTTGTCCCCAAGGTAACATTTTTATCAACAAACACATTGTCTTGTCGGCATTCTTTTTGCAAAGCAAACATGGAGGATAAAGCAGAAACAGGTGGCATTTTATTAAAAGAAGAAATCATGCATCTTCAAATTAGATTAGCTTAGAAACACAGCAGCTGTAAGGAAAATGTTCATTTGGAAATGTGTCTTTGTTATCAGCTCTGAACTCAAAGTTTATCAAGCAGGGAAAGACAAGGAGAAAGAAACGTGTTCTTCTGCAAACTATGCTGTAATCAAGGATTCCCTGATGTGAAATGAGGCTAGATTTGACTCAATCCCTGTGTATCGATTACAAATTCTCCTTTTGGGGCTGCCTATACTGTTTTAATTATTAACAGCAAAAAATAATGTAAGAATTAAAATCGGTGTTTCTGTAAAAAAGGAGAATATTTTCAAAACTAGAAAAAAAACCTGTGAGTTAAGTGTTTAATACATAAGGTCTGTGCTCTCTGTAAATCACATCAGATGTAATCAATGACAATATGCTGATAGATAAAAGAAGAATCTGTCTTTTAATATCTTGGCTATTTTATTGGCTTGAATTGAAAGACAAATATAATCAGTCATCATTTTTCCTTTCAAAATCCCATCAACAAAGGCTCAGGCTCTTTAATATGCCTCATTCATTCATTCATTCTCATTCATTCATATGTACAGTATGATATACTAGCTGGATACGCGTGCTTCACAACAAAATTATGTGATTGGGGTATGCAGGAGAAATTCGGTTCACAATCCGTTGGCTCAGTGGTGGTTGATGATTGAAACACATAAGGGTTTTCCTTTCCTTTCCTCCTTTCCCTTCCTTTCCTCCTCCTTTCCTTTCCTTCTTTCCTCTTTTCCCCTCCCTTCCTCCTTTGCTTTCCTCCTTTCTCTTCCTTTCCTTCCTTTCCTCCTTTCCCTTCCCTTTCTCCTTTCCTTTCCTTCTTTCCTCCTTTCCTTTCCTTCTTTCCTCCTTTCCCTTCCCTCCCTCCTTTCCTTTTTTCTTCCTTTCCTTTCCTTTCCTTTCCTTTCCTTTCCTTTCCTTTCCCTTCCTTTCCTTTCCTTTCCTTTCCTTTCTCCTTTCCATCTACCCATCATCTACCCATCATCTATCCATCCGTCTATCCATCCATCCATCCATCCATCCATCCATCCATCCATCCATCCATCCATCCATCCATCTATCTATCTATCTATCTATCCAGCAAAAGTGTTGTAAAATGCAATCCTCCAACTATTGTCCCAAATGTGCTTTTTTCAGGAGACAACTGGACTTTCTGGTTTTTTTTGAAGATGTTTTGCTTCTCATCCAAGCAGCTTCTTCAGCTCTGACTGAATGGTGGATAATAAAAATACTACAACCTTTGATGCCAAAGTAGCTTCCTGTTTGGAAGTGTATTTTGCATCCTTTTAGAGAGTCATTGAGGCAACTTGGAGGTTTGTCTGTATCCTCTGGTCACCCGAGTAGTGGAAATGGCTGTGGAGTTACTAAGGTAATGGAATGTGAGGCAACTGGCAGTTGGAACAAATTTCTTTTCAGGTGGGGAGGAGGAGTAGAACTCCTTAGCATCAGAGCGTGTTAATTACTGTATTAAGAAATACTAATGATCTGATGGTCATTTCGAAAAATCCTTTCTTAGCGAGCATCTAGAAGCCAAGAGGAACATATATGCCACATTTCAATTTTGTAGGCTTTATGGTTCTGGAGATTTCATGATGCTGCGTGAGTGGTATTTTGCTTTTATATAGAGAGATGGATATCCCCCTTAGGCAATAAACCATCTCAGGTAAATATATGGAACTACATCTATATTTTGGATCCTTCAAATGTTGCTGAACTAAGATACAATTCTCCTCACCATTGTCTATGGAGGCTAGGGTTGTGTGAGCTGTAGTTTGATCGTTGCTTCAAATCCCTGATGCAAAAGTAGTATCATATCTTAGTGGATAGGAAATGAAAGAATAGCCCAGTTTACATATAGCATTAAGTTCCAAAACATGAATTTATGATGGTTGGGTTCACATATTATACTAAGACAAGTCATCCTATTGCTTGCCAGAGTATGGCTTATTTTAATTTAATGTGTGTAATTTCCTGCTCTAGTGTTGTAAACCAGAGCTTATGCTTTAGCTTCTATGTAGCAAATCACAGCTTTATGCAGAGTGAAAACCCATGCTATGACTTAGTGTTATGTGTAAATCAAATGTGCTGAATGTGTATGGAATAAAATCCATCCTTATTATTTTACCATTCATATCCCTCACAGTATGACATGGTGACTGAAATAGTTTAACACCTATCTTACTTGAGTTAAATGTTATTGAACACAATCCAAACCTATGTAAACAATGCTGTGTGTTTTTTCCACTGACCTTCTTTCAAAACTGATGGTACACTTCGTTTGCAAGAAAACAAGCCAGCTCAGAGGGTACCTCATTTCAACCCTGAGCTACAAATATTCTCTTTTATACCCAAAGACAGTTTTTGAAGCAGCTACATACATCTTCAAATGCAATAGGCTGTTTTCATACTTCAAAGAGAGGTACTGTGTTTACACTGATGTACTTTGCAAAAAAAGCTCTTTCAAATATTTTACATCAACCTCTGCTTTGTTTTCACTTCATTATCCCTAGGTTCAACTACAATTGGCAGAGCTGTTAACACCAGCACATAATTCTTTCAATTACATTGTGACTGCTACAAGGAATTTTTTTTTTTTTTGTTCATAGCAGTTCCAGAATAGAAGATGGAAATGCAAATCTTTTCAAACCGCAGTTATGGTTCCCAAATATGGATTTAAAAAGCATCCTTCTCCTTCTTCTAGCAATTGCCATTTGGAAAGCTAAATGGGTTCCTTCAAGGGTATCTGTTTTGATCTCTCAAAATCAGCAAAAGATGGATTACATCATCAGACCCATAGCAACACGGCTAGAGTCAAGCTTTGCAAAATGTTATCAGTACTGAAAAGCCTTTCAGTAAAATAGGCCCATTAATATATTTGCTAGTTGGACATTATCTGGTTATTCCAACATAAGGGAGGAAATCAAACAGATCATGGTACAAAAAAATGTTGATTGTATCCTAGTTTGTAGTTGCCTTGGTCATTTCAAATGTACTATTGAAAGAATTGGTTTTAATTGGTAATTTTGCTATGAATATGCTCGGTACTATACCAGACATGGAGCCAATATCTTTTTTAAAAGCTTGTTCTTATATTATTAACTGAAGAGATGTATACTTAGCCCATGATGTCAATAAACTGGTCAGTCAATTCCTGTCACAACCAATGGATCAAAATTCAGATGAGCCAAAAGAAAAGGTCCTGCACTTGGGAAAAATCTGCTAGGAAGGAAAACAAAAGATGTTTACAAATGACCATAACTGATCCCAAAATTTATGTTGATAATCAAGACAATTGTTAAGTGACTTTTGCCCCATTTTATGACCTTGCCACAGTTGTTAAGTGAATCACCCCAGTTGTTAAAATAGTCATAGGGTTGTTAAGTGAATCTGGCTTCCTCACTGATTTTGCTCGTCAGAAGTTCACAAAAGGTGATCACATGAACCTGGGACATTGCAGCCGTCATAAATATGAGTCAGTTGCCAAGCATTTGAACTTTGATCATGAGACCATGAGGATGCTGCAACAGTCGTAAATGTGAAAAATGGTCACTGTTTTCAGTGCCGCTGTAACTTCTGATCACTAAATGAACTGTTGTCCATCAACAACTGTTGTCTATCTGTACTTCATAGTAGGCATGCATATGTCATGACTCCTGAAATTAAATGCAGGTTGTTAGCCATTAATAATGCCAGGTGCTTGACAAATTCCCTGCTTCAGAAATCCACAAAAAAACAGGCTTACCATATTATATGGACTGCAAAATCCCAGGAAACCAGTAGATGGCAGTGAAGAGATATGGAAAAAGTTTAGTTCTAGTTGCCATCTAGTGGACATCTAAAATTTTTACAGCCCATTTTTTTTTAAGTGTATGGCACATGTTAGCCTTGGATCACAGAGGTGGCTGGCTGCCTCTGTAAAAGGAATTTTTTCAGGCAGTGTTATCTTTACCCATGGGATGCCTGAATGCTGGTAGGCAATTGGGGGAGGCTCTTTTCTTGTCCCTACATGGTTTATTCGCTCATGGGAATCGAGCTGCCAACCTCAGTGGAGTGCTGGCCCAGCGTCTTACCACGTGAACCACCACGGCCCCCTCACAGCCCAGCTAAGCTAAACAGGAACAAATCTTGGAAGTAAACTAAAGATCGACTATATATGACTGGTGTGTTTTTTGCACTCATATTTCCTATTCCCAGTTTAGTATGCATTTATCCATAGGTTCTGAGGCAGATAGTAATAAATCATATGACCCTAAAGATTCTATTAATTTCCCAATTCTATTCTCTGAACAATGAGAAATACTCAGTGATGATGGCACAAGTAATCCTGCAACTGGAGAACTGTGGATCTTTGCCCCACTAAATGAATGGTTAATAGGAACAGTTTTTTGCAGAAACACTTCTTTCTGCAAAAGCATAATTGGATACAAATCTTAATACATTGGTAATTTGATAAATACATGCTATTTTCATTAACACTCAGGGCAATTTATAATGTGACTGAAAAGCAAGAGTAAAATTAAAGATAACTGGACAATTGGAACACAATGGAACAATAAATGATTATTAGGACAAGGCTTAAAGGATCTGGACAGAAAAAGAATAATCAGAATATATTAGTAAAGGCTAATGTTTTTACAGATCTACTTTCATATCCTGGAAAATATAATTAAAATGCCAGACATGATTAAAATTTGACAAAGCAAGAACTGCATGGAAATAAGATTTACCAGGCATAATAAGAATACATGGGAGTCATTGTGAGAATTATTGATGGGATGACAATACTTCAAGGGTTCATGTTACATAATTTTTACTTTTATAGGTCCTTTTTTATTAGGTCTCTTATTATATAGGCCTTCAGAGATGTTAACGCTCATATTGCCTTCTTGGTGTTATTATTACTTCTACAGTATAAGTCCTAACAACTAAATGTGAACATTTCATCTGCTATTTCAGCTTAATGTTCCATCATATTTTTGAGAAGAATCCAATTCAATTACAATATGTTGTCTTGAGACATTCTCAAATGTTTATGCTGAATGATATATTACCTATAGTTTATGATTATATACTCTTTCTAATTATCCTATTATTTAGAAGTATCTCCATGTACAAGCCACCATAAATAGTATTCAGATGTCATCTTCTCTTTGTTTTGTTTTGTTTTTATTTCTATAGTTCAAATCCTTAACAGCATGATACTGTTTCCTCTTATGGTCTTTAGACCCTATCATTTATTATTAGCATTAATTTGTTATTGACCAAAAGGAGTTACAATGTATGTAGCATATTGCTCCCAACAATCTGGGTCCTCATTTGGCTGACCTCGGAAAGATGGAAGGCTGAGTCAACCTTGAGCAGGTTAGGATCAAACTCCTGCTGTGGGCAGAGTTAGCCTGTTATGCTGCATTCTAACCACTGTGCCACCAGAGCTTAAGGATTAAACAACAGCCAAAATCTGTGAATAAAAGTGGTTTGAACTTCATGGAAATTTCATTACTTCAGAAATAATGGGTCCCAGATTTATTATGCATTCTTTAATTTGAAGTACCTTAATTCAAAAATTGTTCTGGTATAATGCATTATTCCGGTGAACTGAAGGGTACAAACTAACAAACAAAAAATACAGAAGTGTGTTAGTGATACATAGACAGGAAGAAGCCAAAGCATCACTTGTAGCAAGCAATCCATTCTTAAAATTAAACAGACACCCTTATGTTTTAAAAGAAAGCTGGCAGGTGACAACTTTGATCAGGCGTGGGATTCAAATTTTTAACAACCACTTCTGTGGGCGTGGCTTAGGTGGTGGGTGTGGCTTGGTGGTCATGTGACTGGGTGGACATGGCTTGGTGGTCATGTTATTGGCTGGCCATGGCCAACTCAATATCATTCACATCAAGGCATGCATCTCCCCGCCTGGCCTCTCATGACTGTGGGGATGCTGCAACAGTCGTGTGAAAAATGGTCATAAGTCACTTTTTTCCATACCATTGTAACTTTGAATGGTCACTCCACACAAGCAAAGTACCAGCAAAGGAGGGAAAAAAACTCCAGAGAAGTTCCAGAGACAGGAAGTCTAGTCGTGCCAAGAATGTAATATGGATTAATGGAGAGGCAGTTTCTGTAAGCAACACCAGAATGTTTCCTTCCTGCCTTCCTTACAGGATTAGGCCAATAATTTCTTCTAACAACCAATTCTTCGAACTGCTTAGAATGTTAACAACCGGTTCTAGAGAATAGGTGCAAACTGGTAGAACCCCACCACTGACTTTGATTAAAGAAAAGACTTTGATCAATTTTATTTCTATTTGGAAACCACTTGTGTGTTGTTGTTGTTTTGCGAGACACTCAAAGAAATAAAACTTTGACTTGGGGATTTGATTATTAGAATTATATGAAATTATAGAAATCAAGTCACCTCAAAGAGAGACAGGAAGGAAGGAAGGAAGGAAGGAAGGAAGGAAGGAAGGAAGGAAGGAAGGAAGGAGGGAGGGAGGGAGGGAGGGAGGGAGGGAGGGAGGGAGGGAGGGAGGGAAGGAAGGGGAGTCTGGTTTGAGTTCCTTCAGTGACAGACAGAAATCCGCGATCATGCGCGGTTTCGGTCTGGGCTCGCCGCTGGAGTGCCCGAGCTGGCTGGTTTCGGGGCTAAGCCACCCTGTAGAGGTGGTGAAGATGGGGGAGACTGCCAGCAGGGTTGAGGAGAGCCACATCTCTCCTCCTCAGCTGGCCATTACTCCCTTTCCCGAAGGCAGTTGCAGCGATGGTCAGAAATGGCCACCTCAAAGAAGAACTTGACTGGAAAAGAATGTGGAGGATGAAGATAAGAAGTGACCGGGTTAAATTGCAAAAGCAACAACTAAGGTACCCTGGAATTTAAACTTACAAAAAAAAAAATAACATTGCTCCCAAAGAAGAGTCGGAAGCAGCGAAGGAAAGTGAAAAGGGAAAGGTTTGGTTTTTTTCTTCTTCTCTCCCTTTCCCTATACTGACAACTAAGAGACTTAAATAAGAAATCGGAAAAATCCACTTTGACATCAACAGGCAATTAAGCTGAAAATAAAACAAAATGTCAAAGGGATAATAAAGATTTCTGGACATTAAAATTTTTCTTTTTCAAAAGCAGGAAGGGAGAGAAAAAGAATAAGGGCAGGATCTGGAAGAGGGAGGAGACTGCCTGGAATTAAAAAGAATCTACAGTAAAACTTCAACAAGACTTCTAAAAGATACATTTTAACTGACACTTTGTAACTAAACAGTAGAACCCCAGGAAGAGAAAGTGAAAAAAAAGAGCAAAAAGAAACAGCTTGCGTGTATTTGGATTACTTGGTGATCTTTGAATTCTTGGTTATTGCATTTGAATGACTAAAATTAATCGGCTGGTTGTTTAAAAATTTATACAATGGCATCACTTCTGGATGAATTGAAAATGGAACTTAAAAAGTACAAAGAAGATGCACAAGAAGGAAAGGGTTCTTTTGGCTTCGTTTTTCAATTCTTAGAAATGGAGATTTGGAACTATGAGAAACAAGAAACCTCTGCAAAACAAGAAGACTGGGACAAAGAAGAAGCCATCTTTAATGAACAAGCAATTTTATGTGAGGAAGAAAAAGGAAAGGGGGGGAAGAGAATGGCGAATTTAAGGCTTAAAAAAACAACCAAAGAAAAGAAAAATAATTTGAAAAATAAGTATAATACTGAAAAGCAACAGAAGTGGGGAATACAGAAAAGAGAAATAGAGGTAGAGAGACAAGGGGGTAAAAAGGGGAGAGAGAAGAAGAGAGGGAAGAAGGAAAGGAAAAGAAGTTATAAAGGACCGGAACAAGATATAGAGAAACAGGACCTATTTAGAGATAATGGGTGAAAAGTTAACTGAAAAAGGGATTCTGTAAAGGTACATAAGATTGTATTGTTATATTAGTAATAGAAATAACTTTAGAAAATTGGAAACAATGTATGATTAAAATGAGAGATAAAATAGTGTAATTTAGTGAAATGTTCGTTAATAAAATAAGTGAAATAAAATAAATGAGAAAACTGAATTAGGAAGGGACGGGAACATTTTAATTAGTTAATGTTTTATAAAATATAAGTGAAGAGGGGGGGAATTAATTATGGAAAGCTTATAATTGTTCCCATAGAAGTATGATATTTAATTGAAAAGTAATGTTAAAGAAGTTAAGATTTTAAGGAAGGAAGGAAGAAGGGAGGGAGGGAGGGGGAGGGAGGGAGGGAGGGAAGAAGGAAGGAAGGAGACTGTTGTTAATCTTAGAGGAAGAGCTAGATGTATTTTTATCTATATTTGTATCAAAGAAAGCTGTAAGCCTTTTTTTTCTTTACTTTTCTTATTTCAGTTTTATCTTGTTTGATTTCTGTCTAATTTTTCTTTCTTTTCAATTCTCTTTTTGCTTGTTTATTTTTTATTCAAGCTTTTGAAATTTAATGAGGTTATATCAAAGAAGGGAAAGAAGAGGAGTGCTTTCAAATTCCTTCCATAACTCTCTGGTCAACTGGTAGCATTAGGAACTAGAATAATATTAAAATGAAGCATGAGTGATAAGAGAGTACATACAGAAACATCCTCTACCCAGTTCTTCCCATGTCTATCACCGATTGCTGGACCTTGGCAAAGCAATGACAGATCTAGCAGGCGTAGATAACATCATTCTGAACCATGATATTTTCTTGGGCAAATATCTCCTTTGCAATCTTGGCTGGAGGAAAGCCATAAAACAACCCAGCTCCCTGGCATAATATGTTCCTCTTCTTTGTCCCTTTCTGATGCTCTTTTGTAAGTACCTCTAGTAGTACCTTTTCCTTTCCTCCATTTTTCTCAGGTGTGCTTGGTTGAACTAGCAATGCTAGTGCCTCTGGACAGTTCTACGAAAGGCCAGTTCCTATGTGCTCTCTGTGTGTCTTTTCTCCTATATAGCAGTGTACCAACTTTTCCACTTCCATGCTCCAGTTTTCCTTGAAATTTCCCATCTTCTTGGCTAAACCTGTATGCTAGCAACATAGCCTGATGCAGCCCAATCCTGCTACAAAAAGTGTTTTGTTTTGTTTTTTGCTGCTGCTGCTTTGCCTTATTGAGAAATCGCCTTCTCCTCCTTTCTCCCCCAAAGAACACAAGCACGTCTCTCTTTATTCTCTATTTTTATGCTGAGCTATGCCTTGTAGTGTGCTCAGATGCCCTTCAGCTTCTTCTCTCTCTATATGTGTGGGAGGGGGATGTTACATCGTCCTCAAATCTCTTGCCTTTTTTGCTATAGCAAGAAAGTTTAAGTCTTTCACTTTTTTTTCTGGGGAAAAAGTCTCATACTTTTCAGTATCATTCCAGATCTCCTTCCTTCTTGCCTTGGTGAGAAGCCTCGTCAGGTATCTAGTCTCTATTCCACCCACCCACCCCTTATTTCTCTACTTTGGTTACACCAGGGGTGAGCAACTAGGGTCACTATGGGTCAGAAAAGCTCTTTCCATATTCCAGGCATTTATATAACAGATAACAGATAATCAGAGTTGGAAGGGACCTTGTAGATCATTTAGTCCAACCCCCGCCCAAGTGGGAGACTCTACACCATTTCTGACAGATGGCAGCCCAATCTCTTCTTGAAGGTCTCAAGTGATGGCGCTCCCACAACTTCCGAGGACAAGCTGCTCCATTGGTTGATTGTTCTCACTGTCAGAAAGTTTCTCCTTATTTCCAGGTCAAATCGCTCCTTGTTCAGTTTCCATCCATTATTCCTTGTCTGGCCTTTAGAAATAGCTTGACCCCTTCCTCTCTGTGGCAGCCCCTCAGATATTGGAAGACTGCTATCATGTCTCCCTTGGTCCTTCTTTTTACTAGACTAGCCAAGCCCAGTTCCTGTAACCGTTCTTCGTATGTTTTAGTCTCCAGTCCCCTAATCACCCTGGTTGCTCTTCTCTGCACTTTTTCTAGAGTCTCAATGTCTTTTTTATAATGTGGTGAATAATCTGGATGCAGTGTGGTTTTACTAAGGCTTTAGAGAGTTGTATTAGTACCTCCCTTGATCTTGATTATATCCCTCTGTTAATATAACTTAGGATTGCATTAGCTTTTTTGGCTGCTGCTGCACACTGCTGGCTCATGTTTAGCTGGTTGTCCACTAAAACTCCAAGATCCCTCTCACAGTTACGGCTATTGAGCCTGGTTTCACCTAGTCTTTATGTGTACTTTTTGTTTTTCTTGCCTATGTGTAGGACTTTACTTTTCTCTACATTGAATTTCATTTTGTTAGATACGGCCCAGTGTTCTAGTCTGTCAAGATCCATCTGGATCTTGAGCCTATCTTCTTGGGTGTTAACTATTCCTGCCAGCTTAGTATCATCTGCAAATTTGGTAAATTCCCCTTCTATTCCCTCATCTAAGTTGTTAATGAAGATATTAAAGAGTACTGGGTCTAAGATGGAACCTTGTGGCACCCCACTGCTTACTTCCCTTCATGTAGACTTAGACCCATTAAGGACTACTCGTTGAGTATGGTTTGTCAGCCAGTTGCAAGTCCATCTAATGGTGGTGCTATCTATTCCACTTTTTTTCTAGCTTACTAAGAAGTAGGTTGTGGTCTACTTTGTCGAATGTCTTGCTGAAATCTAAATATATTATGTCCATTGTATTTTGCTGGTCTACTAATTTAGTCACTGTGCTGAAGAATGAAATAAGATTGGTTTGGCATGATCTGTTTTTAACAAACCCGTGCTGACTGCTAGTTATTACTTTACTTGTTTCTAGATGTTGGCAGATCTGTTTTTTTATTATCTTTTCCAGTATCTTTCCAGATATTGATGTTAGGCTGATTGGTCTATAGTTTCCTGGGTCTGTTTTTTTTCCCTTTTTTGAAGATGGAAACCACATCAGCTCTTTTCCAGACCTCTGGTAGTTCCCTGGTGCTCCAGGATTTTTGAAAGATATGGTGCAGTGGTTCTGAGATGACCTCTTTAAAACTCTGGGATGTAATCCATCAGGCCCTTGGTGATTTGTGTTCATCAAGATCAGACAGGTGTTCTCTTACTATTTTTTTGCTTATTTTAACTTTTATTTCTGGTCTGTCTTTTACAGTTATGTTTTTGGTGGGTTGAGCTATAGTTTCTTTTTGCGTGAAGACGGATGCAAAGAATGAGTTAAGCAGTTCTGCTTTCTCTCTGTTGCCTGTTACTTCCTTGCCATCTTCTCTCTTTAGTGGACCAACTGTTTCCTTGATTTTTTTTCTTGTTATTTATATGTTGGAAGAAACTTTTTTTTATTAATCTTTGACTTTTGTTGCAAGTCTCTGTTCGTTCTGAGCCTTTGCTATCCTGACTTTGTCTTTGCAGATTCTGGCTATCTGCTGATATTCTGTCTTAGTTGTATGGCCTTCTTTCCATTTTTTGTACTTGTCCTTTTTTTCTTTCAATTTGCCAGAGAGATCTTTGTGCAGCCATGCTGGTTTCTTCTTGGATTTCTTGTTTTTCTTTCTCAGTGGTATTGTGCTGGTCTGGGCTTCTATGATCATACTTTTCAGAGTTTCCCAAGATTCTTGAGTTCTTTTCCCCTTTAGGATTTTCATCCATGGAATCTTTCCCACGTTCTCTCTGAGTTTATTAAAATCAGCTCTTTTAAAAATCCAAGACTCTGGTGTCATTATGTTCTATTGCTTGTGATTGTGTTATGTTGAATTCTAGTATGACATGGTCACTCTCACCCAAGGTTCCTGCAGTTTCAACTCCCTGTGTCATTTCTTCTCTGTTTGTAAGAATTAAGTCCAGTATAGCTGTCCCTCTAGTTTCACCTTCTATCTATTGGATAACAAAGTTGTCAGCTAGGTTGGTTAGGAATGTATTTGATTTCTCACTTGGTGCAGAATTAGTTTTCCAATTGTTATCAGGATAATTAATTATGGACTGAGGATGGCTTCCTATTTTTACACTTTAACCATTCCCAAGTATAGAAGAGCTTTCTCCCTAGCTCGCTTTAATGTCTTGCCCTCAGGACTACTGGATGGGCGATTTAAGAGGCTACTGATTAACGAGCGGCTATGCCCCTGTGACAGAGCTGAGGTTGAAACTGTGGAGCATGTCCTTTTATATTGCCCTATGTATAATGCAGGCAGATCTAAGTTACTGTCTCTCCTTGAAACAGACCCTTCTAGACCCAATGTTAGTAATTTGTTCTTATATTGTATAGGGGATGGCTCCTCATACATCACTTCTCAGGTTTCCAATTATTTTTTTTAAGAGCTGTAAACATCAGAGAACGCTGTAATTTCCCTTAGTCAAGTTTTTGGTGACCAATTGTTCATGATTAATTTTGGTGACCAATTGTTCATGATTAATTTTCCCATGTTCTTCTTTTGTTGTACTTGTGTTTTGGTCTGTGACCACAAATAAAGTATTATTATTATGTGAATATCAGGATAATTGAAGTCTCCCATTATTATTGTTGTATGTTGAATGCCTGACTTAACCCCACTCTAACCCAATGCTTGGGGGGAAAGCCAGGTCTTCATGGCCTTCCAGGGAGTAAAAGGATAGGGGTCTTTTGAATCTCAGATGGGAGGCTACTGGAGGTGATGGATTCCAGCGATCGCCCTAATTAAATCATGAGCCTTGAGCCAAACTTCAAAAACTTCAAAGAATTCATTAGGAGCGACATATTGGCATGACCTGTATGTAGCCAATTCTGAAACACGTAATTCACTATCACCCTTGACCCTAGTTTCCCCCCACCCCTCTGGGTGTATCATAATTCATATTCTCCAATGAAACACGTCCATAGCCAAGAGTCATCAATCATGTTCTCCAATTAGAGATTTGTGTGGCAGAAACTTCAGTCACCTAGTTACAATCTCTGCAAGACATGAATGGAATGCACTTTCCATTCCAAACTGCTGCACTGTACTTTCAAACTCCTTTCCCCCCTCTTTCTGTTGGCAACTATAAAACGGGCATAGAAATGTTTTATGAGTTGACAGTGACAACATTTGGAGAGAAGCAATCTAACATAGTGGGGTGGCCAGATACTCTCTAGAAGAGTCAGTCCCACTAATAATCTAGACCTGTACCATGTAGGCCTTTGAAGGTGATAACCAGCACCCTGAACTGCACCCAGAAAACAGTTAGAAGCAGTACAGTTTGCACAACAGTGGTGTGATATGGGCAAATTGCAGAATGGTCAAAACTATGTGAACTGCTTCATTCTAGACCAGGTGCAGCTTCCAGGTGGTCTTCAAAGGCACTCCTGTGTAAAGTATGTTGCAGTAACCAAATTGGGGAGTGTGACTAAGGGAAGTGACTACAAGCAAGGTCTCCCATCTAGGAATGGGAATAATTGTTGCACAAGACAAAACACTCTCCTGATTGTTGCTAACATCTACTCATCCAGCAGGAGCCACAAGTCCAGCAGGACTCCGAATTGCACACTAGCTCTGTTTTGGGGAGTGTTACCCAGTTCAGGGTGAAATATGTCACTTCTCCCTGAGCCCAGGATGCCAAATACCTACAAGTACTCTGCCTTGATTACTTCAAGTCATAGCCAGTTTATTCCCAAACTGGGCTTGTCAGCTTCCAAACGCTGGGCAAGCACCTGAAAAGTATCGCCTGGCTGGCATGGGGTAGAGATTTATAATTAGGTATCATCAGCTACCTGATTATACTGGACTTCATGCTGGCAATGACTTCACCCAGTGACTACAAACAGGGATTAAATAGAGAAGGAGAGAGAATCAACCCTGGGGCACCCCACATAATCAAGACCTGTGGCTGGATCTCGGCTCCCCTACTAGGACTGACTGGTACCAGTTATTGAGGAAGGAGGAGAAGGCCTGCAAAATACTGTGCCTCATTTTTAATCCCCAGAGCAAATTTAGTATGATATTATGGACAATGGTATACAATACCACTGAAAAATTCAGAAGAACCAGCATGGACATACCATCCTAAGCCCATCCCAAGTGCAACCAATGGTGACTTAATACTACAGGCCAGCCTGAGTCCTGAGAATGTGCTTAGATAATCTGCACAAACACACTTCTGTTTTTTTTTTTTTTTACAGCTATGTGACTGAAATCAAGATATTTGTAGCTGGGAGTTCTTTCCCAGATCTATCTGCCCTAGAATATCAAGAACAGCAGTAAAGATTGATTCTCTTCTTCCTGAATTCAAATGAATGTATTTGAATCAGGACAGATTTATCTAAAATTTTGGATCCAGGTCATATCACAAGAGGCTGCATTATTAGACACACTTACTAGGAACTAGCATGTTTCAAATGAGATTCAGATTAATATTGCACAGTAAATTGGTTTGTGAATTATTCTGAAATGAATGCCATCTGCTGCATGACTTATGAAATATACTAAATATGATGAACGAGCAGGGCTTAAGAGAAAAAGAAAGAAGTTTCCAGGAAGCATCTGAACTGATTGAGCAGCAGTAAAACTAAAAATAGTTAGGCAGCAGAGTTCAATAACAGAAAGAAAAAGGAAAAAAAAACAAAAGAGAAGAAAAATCAGAGAACTTATGTATCCTGGGAGACTGTGTATTTAGCTGTAAAGGGAGAAAAGGCGATCTGAATAGGTGTTATTGCAAAATGTGTGTGTTGAGAGTTGGTGGGGTGATTGATTCCTACTAAGCAAGCAGAGGCAGCTACAGAGGCTAAGAAAAGCTTAGCTTAGCAGTTTCTAGAAGGCAAGTGAAGAAGGAGAACTAATGTAAGTTTGTGGAAAGAACTTTTTTATATCAATTGAAATGTGTACTTAGTTAATCTGCGAGCCTGAGGATGGAACACAAAGAAATGCAAGTTTTTCTCCTGGTAGCGCCTCAAAAATTCTGTTCTTAAAACAGTGAAGACTCTGACAGGACTCCAAGTGCACATATGCAATTTGCGGCATATATTTTCAGTGAGTGCAAGTTTGCTGCGAGTCCTTGAAGAAAACATCAAATGGGGAGTGGCCACACTTCATCAAAGAAAGGATGAAAAATTATCAGAACGAACAAAGGCAGCCCTGCAGTACAAAGTGACACATGAAATCACTTTCCTTAATAAGACAACCAAACAAAGGAGGAAACTCACTGGGTTAAAATAACAACTAGAAATAAAAACCAAAAAATATTCTGCACTGCCAGAACTCAGAAAGAGTTTTTATTCCCACTTGTCAAGGGATAAGAATTCTGGCAATTGAACAGCTTCTAAACCAACATAGTCCGAAGTACATTACAGAAATGGAAATTTTTATATTTCCTTTCTAATTGCTTTCTTTTGACGGTCTTTTCACAGACAAGAGAAAAGTATACAGTTAGCCGTTTACATACTACAGTAGTTTCCTGAATTTTTATCCATTTTGGAGCCATCCAGTACATCAGATACCTTGTTTGTGCAGTCTCCTTTTCCCCATTTTTTTTTAAATGTGAGAAGAGAGAAAAACAGCTTTTGAAACAAAGGGCTGGAGTTTCTGTTTCTCCCCATTAAAAGGTCTTTCCAGCCTCTGCCCCACAAGGCAATTGATCACAAAGGAGATCAAGAGTTCTGTTCAAGTGGGGGAAAACAAAATAACAGAGGACTGGATCAACAAGGAACCAAGCAAACAAACAAATTGACTAGCTAGGGAGTTTTACCCACTGTGCACTAAAAAACAACTAAGAGTCTTCGGGATAAAATATAAATAAAAGGCAGATGTCACAACTCCAATGAAGAACGGACTGGAGCTAAGACAGCCGAGATGCGATACAACCATAGCCTTTTACTTACCTTACATTGACTGTGTTACCATGTTGGTGTTATGATGAAAATTCCTCAAATGACTGACATCGACTTCCTGGCAAGGAGTGGTGCAATAATGATGATTAATGGCTGGATGTCAAGAGGGTGGTGGTGCAATAAAGGTGCGGGGCAAATGGGGGATGGAGTGAATTGTCACAGGGGTGCATGGAATCACCGAGCAGGGGAAAGGTGCAGTTACCATGTTTCTTTAATTTAAGGATGTCGGATGTTAGGCCGTGAAGGCGGCCGGAAGGTGGTTATAGTAATTATGTTATTATCCAAGGTATAACTTGTATAAATACAGCTCTGGGTTGCAATGAAAACCAGAGCTGACTTTAAACATAATTTGATTGTTGTTACCTGTTGTTGTGGTGTGGGAGACGAATAAAAACTTCACTGAAGCTACACGAGTGAGTTGGTATCTTATCGTTCACCCTCGCAATATTGGACGAACAGCTGACTACAGATAGGAAGAAAACGAGGCAGGAAAAAAACCCTACACCAAGATTAACCTCACTAATTAAATCAACTCCAGTAAAAATCAATTTTGCAGGTTGGGAGAGGGTGAGGGCACTCAAGATGCATCATACATTGTTTCATATTTTCTGAAATTATTTCTATTTCTAATATAACAATACTATCTTATGTTCCTTTGCAGAATCCCTTTTTCCATTAGATTTTCATCCATTATCTCTAAATAGGCCCTGTTTCTCTATATTTTGTTTCTGTCCTTTATAACTTCTTTTCCTTTCTTTCTTCCCTCTCTTCCTCTCCCTCCCCTTTTTACCCCCTTGTCTCTCTACTTCTAATTCTCTCTTCTGCATTTCCCTCTTCTGTTGCTTTCTGATTTTATACTTATTTTTCACTCTATTCTTTTTTGGGGTTGCTTTTCCCAATCTTAAACTTTCCATTCTCTTTCCCCCCTTTCTTTTCCCCCCCACCTAAGATTACTTGTTCATTAAAAATGGCTTCTTCTTTGTCCCAAACTTCTTGTTCTGCAGGCATTTCTTGTTGTTTCTCATATTCCAAATCTCCATTTCTAAGAACTGAAATACAAAGCCAAAAGAACCTCTCCCTTCTTGTGCATCTTCTTTGTACTTTTTAAGTTCCATTTTCAGTTCTTCTAAAAGTGGAGCCATTTTAAACAGTTTTAAACAACCACCCAATTGATTTTAGTCATTCAAATGCAATAACCAAGAATCCAGAGATCACCAAGTAATCCAAATAGTCCCAAGCTGTTTCTTCTTATTTCTTTTTTCACTTTCTCTTCCTGGAGTTTTACTATTTTGTTGCGATGTTTCAGTTAAGATGTATCTTTTGGAAGTCTTGTTGAGATTTTGCTGTAAGTTCTTTTTAATTCCAGGCAGTCTCCTCCCTTCTAGGTCCTGCCCTTTTATTCTTTTTCTCTCCTTTCCTGTTTTCAAAAGCTTTTAATTGTCCAGAAATCTTTATTATCCCTTTGTCTTTTTATTTTCAACATTAAATGCCTATTAATGTCAAAGTGGATTTTTTTCCAATTTCTTGCTTAAGTCTCTTAGCTGTCAGTATAGGAAGAGGAGAAAAAAAACCAAATCCTTTCCCTTTTCTCTCTCCTTCGCAGCTTAGAAATCTTCTTAGGGAACAATGTTATTGGTTTTTTTAATAGTTTCAGTGCCAGGGTACCTTATTTGTTGCTTTTGCTGTTTGACCTGGTCAACCAAAACTTTCTCTTCTTATCTTCCCCCTGCACATTCTTTTCTGGTCGAGTTCCGGTCACGGTATTCATGCAAATATTAATGGTGTACCACAAGAACATTTATACAGTGGGGTGCTAGTATATTTGGTTGATATACTTATTTACACAAAAACTATGGAAGAACACATCCAATTGGTGAGGAGTGTATTAACTAAATTATTAAATGCTAAATTTATATATCATATTATCTAAGTGTGAGTTCCATTGTACGAAACTAGACTACCTGGGATACCAAATCTCTAATGCAGGATTGGAGCTGGATCCAATGAACGTAAAAGCTGTAATGGAATGGAAAATCCCCCAAACAAGAAAACAGGTATGAAGTTTTGGGGGCTTTGCAAACTTTTATCTACAATTTATATCTAAATTTGCCCACATTGCACTGCCATTAACTGAGTTGCTAAAAACAAAGAAGCAAATAGAAAAACCAAAGCCAACCACCCAGTTAAATGGTCTGAGCAATGTCAACAAGCCTTTGAAACATTGAAATTGTTATTCTCTCAAGCACCCATTTTACGACATCCTGATCCAATGAAGAAGTACATCGTGCAGGCGGATGTGAGTGATGTGGCCATAGGGGCTGTCCTGTTACAAGAGAATGAAACCGGAGCACTATAGCCATGCACATATACATCATGGAAGTTTACTACTACAGAGAGAGGCTGGGCGATATGGGAGAAGGAGGCCTTTGCCGTAAAATGGGAACTAAGTACTTGGAGACATTTCCTGGAAGGGGCACAGGAAGTTTTTGAAGTGTGGACAGATCACCGAAATTTAGAAGCATTACAAAAACCAAGACGATTGTCTCCTCAGCAGGTCAGGTGGGCCCTGTACTTTAATCAATTTAATTTCAAATTAAAGTATGTACTGAAAGGACAGAATTTCATGGCAGATGCCTTATCCTGGTTGCCTCAATATCAATCAACACGAGATATTATTATTCAACCCCTACTTGTTGATAACTCATCCAAAAATGTTGGTCAAATGACTCGTTTAAACGAAATGACACATGACACCATACAAAATGCTACTGCACAGGATGATTGGCTGAAAAAAAAATTCCCATTTGTGTTCATTTAAAAATGGGGTAGCTTGGAGAGGAAATAAAGTGTACGTGCCAGCCAAGTGTATGAATGAAATACTTACAAATTGTCATGATGTAAAACAGGCAGGACATTTTGGATTTTTAAAGACATTACATCTAACCTGCCATCAGTTTTGGTGGCCCAAAATGAGGGTTGATGTTGAACACTATGTAAAGACATGCCATGTATGCACAACATCTAAACCTAGAGCAGGCAAACCAATGGGACTATTGCAAACAGTATCAGAGCCAACACGTCCATGGCAAGATATAGCCATGGATTTTATTGTTGAATTGCCAAACAGCAAGGGATACACTGTAATATGGACCATAGTTGACATATTTTCAAAACAGGCGCACATTGTCCCCTGTAAAGACCTACCATCGGCAGGACGATTGGCAGACATGTTTGTGACACAAGTGTTTTGATTACATGGGGCACCCAGAAGAATAATATCTGACAGGGGGGTGCAGTTCACGGCACGATTTTGGAAGGCATTCTTGTTTTGATGGGTTCTTCTCAGGGACTCAGCTCGGCATACCACCTAAGCACAAACGGAGCCGCAGAAAGAGCGAATGCCATGGTCGAAAGATATTTAAGATCATAAATCTCACATCAACAAAGAGAATGGGTAGATTTATTACCATTCACTGAAATTGCTTACAATAAGGCACTGCATAGCAGTACCAGGTGCAGTCAATTCTATATAGTACATGGTATGGAATTCGGTGCAATTCCAGAGTTCACTTGTCAAGAAGACCCACCTGGTGTTAAAGAATGGTCAGAAAAAATACAAGGATGTTGGAATAATGTACAAAAAGCCTTAGAAAAAGCTTCCAGAGAATATAAAACTCAAACAAACAAAAAATGACAGGATATTAAACATCTTCCAGGTGGGAGATAAATTGTATCTTTCTACCAAATATATCAAATTAAAACTGAACAGCCGGAAACTGGGTCCAAAATATTTAGGCCCTTTTGATATAGTAAGAGTAATCAGCACTGTGACAGTTAAACTCAAATTACCATCATGGCTAGGGCAGATTCATCCCGTTTTTCATACAAATTTACTAAAAAGAAGTGTCAATAGAAACGACGAGATTCCTATGAAACCAGTACGTTGAGAACCAGAACAATCTGAAATAGATAGAATACTAGATTCTAGAATACGAAGACATACTATTCAATACCTAGTGTGATGGAAAGGGTATCCCGAATCAGAGGCATCCTGGGTGAATGAGGCGGATATGTGTACAGATAGACTGAGGCAAAGATTCCACAGCCTTCATCCTGATAAACCAGGGCCCGTTGTATAACCCGTATACACCATTATCCCTTTGTCTAATGTGTTCTTATATTCTAGGCAGAATCTTGGTAGAGGGGGCTGCCTGTCATGACTCCAATGAAGAACGAGCCAAGACAGCTGAGATACGATACGACCATAGTCTTTTATTTACCTTACATTGACTGTGTTACCACGTTGGTGTTATGATGAAAATTCTTCAAATGACTGACATCGACTTCCTGGCAAGGAGTCGTGCAATAATGATGATTCATGGCTGGATGTCAAGAGGGTGGTGGTGCAATAATGGTGCTGGGCAAATGGGGGAGGGGGTGAATTGTCACGGGGTGCATGGAATCACCGAGCAGGGGAAAGGTGCAGTTACCATGTTTCTTTAATTTAAGGATGTCAAATGTTAGGCCGTGAAGGCGGCTGGAAGGTGGCTATAGTAATTATGTTATTATCCAAGGTATAACATGTATAAATACAGCTCTGGGTTGCAACGAAAACCAGAGCTGACTTTAAATATAATTTGATCGTTGTTACCTGTTGTTGTGGTATGGGAGACAAATAAAAACTTCACTGAAGCTACACGAGTGAGTTGGTATCTTATCGTTCACCCTCTCAATATTGGACGAACAGCTGGCTGCAGATAGGAAGAAAACGAGGCAGGAAAAAAACCCTACACCAAGATTAACCTCACTAATTAAATCAACTCCAGTAAAAATCAATTTTGCAGGTTGGGAGAGGGTGAGGGCACTCAAGATGTTTGAGCTTTGAAGTTTGACAAAAAATGTTTCAATGGGGAGGGAGGCTTTTAGTTCAATAGGCTTTTAAAGCTGTCTAAAAGTATGTTAAGAAAAGGGGACGGGTGAGAGGAAAGGCAGCCTCAGCAGTCATCCCAGGCAACGAAAGCAGCAGCTCTATCCTCCATGTGATCCTAACATTATCTGGAGAGGTAGATCTGTGCTTTTCTTCTTGGTGGTGGTTAGGTTTTGCAAAGGTTTGGTTTCTGCCCAGGACAATACCTACATATGTATACAGTTGGTAGGATTCAGCCAGTTCACACCAGTTTGGGCAAACTAGTTGTTAAACTAAACCCACACGCATGCACGCACACACACACACACACACCGTCATCAAAGTGGATCCTGGGCACTGCGCTGCAATGGAGAAATGGGCAACGGAGCAGCCGGTGAGAGGGAAGGAGAAGGCCACTTTTCCTCTTTCTTCTCTCTGCTCCTCCTCCTTCCCTCATGCCAGCCACTCCGTTTCCCGTTTCTCTATTGCAGCGCAGCACCCAGGATTCACGTTGATAGTGGGCAGGGTTAATTTAACAACCGGTTCTCCTAGAATCTTAAGAGGCTCGTCCCACGTGTGCAGCGGAGGTGGAGGACAGAGACGGGCCATGCCTCTTACAACAGCCAACCTGACCCTGCGCAAAACAGTTGTTAAATTATTTGAATCCCACCACTGTATATGTATATAATTGTGTATATGTATGCATTACACACACACACACACACACACACACACACACACACACACCTTTGATTGTCTGCTACCCCTGCCCTCTCACACGTTTTTCTCATTGATAAAGAAATACAATAGTGGGTCTATCATATGCTATTCTGAAACTGTTCTGCATTTAAAAAGTTAAGGGCAACAGTATCAACACTTGGTATTATTGCTGGGTGGGGTGGAAGGAGAGCAGCAGCAAAGCAGCATATTTTTTGTTGACATACTTTAGGCAGCTTAAGGATGAGAAGAATGCACCTTGCAGTAGCTGTCTGGGTGAAATACTTAGAAGCACAGGTCAGGAGTATGAACACAACTTTTATTGTATGGTTGCAATAAGAGAAACTTGCAAATCTGGAAGTATCTCTCCCCTCCTTTACTTTTACTTTCCAGAAAACTAGGAATGATTCCCATGTCCCTTTTCCTTCTGTGGGCTAAGATACCTTTTGGATGATAATTGTCTAGTCTGTGGCTCTTCTTCATGTTTTCCAAGATCACTCTTACATTACAAAAACCCAATTTAACAGTGAAATGATCAATATGATTGCCTGCTGGGGAAGTCAGAGGGTATAAAAATGCAGTTCTAACCAATTTTAATTAAGGGAGAAGATAGAAAATAGCAGAAGAAGCCAGAATGATTATACAAAAAGATATGTGAAAATTTAGAACAAAGAACAGGAAAGTACACCTATAGGATGTGTAAGTGGAACAAGTCATCAAGAAAAAAAACATACAAATACACACACACACACACACAGGGTGAAATTTAAGATTTGTGTGTATGTGTGTGTGTGTGTGTGTGTGTGTGTGTGTGTGTGTGTATTTGTTATAAGAAAAATCCTATGGAAGATAAATGGTGGCAGAAAGATAAGACATTACACCAAATTAAGAGAAGGACCAAGTACATACACTCACTCACACACACACACACACACACATCGTGCAATTCAATGTGTGTGTGTGTGTGTGTGTGTGTGTACTTGGTCCTTCTCCTGACCATTTTTCCAAAACCTGAAAATGAAAAAAAGCACTCATAATGTCTATATGTAGCTTGAAACATGGCTAAAAATTTTAGGTTTTTTACTTCTCCAGTGGAAGATAAATACATTCTTATAGGAAATTCACAAAATCAAACTTTACATTAAAAGGGATAATCTGTATTTTTAAAAATATAAAAAAAATCTAATAGTCTATAATGCAAATATTTATACTTAATGAGATAAAAGAGTTACTTCCAATTATTTTTAAGTGTTAAAAAACACTTTTAAAAGCCACTGTTAAAAGATTTTAAAGTCTGCTATTAATTGTATTTATTTAAACAATTTATATGAATATAGGATTAGAGTTGCAAACAGTATTTTAAAAGTCACTGTAAAAAGATTGGGGAAGATTTCAGTTCCTTATTCAAATCCTACAAAAATTCATAGATAAATGATTTACTTATGCACAGTTGAAAAGGGTGCATTAAAAATGGACTGCACATATTTACTGAGAGAAATAGAAACAATGTACAGAGCAGTGGAAAATAAGCATCAAAACTGTAGTGCAAATTCCTTCCTAGATTTGTCATCTATAAAATAAAATATTTCCTGTAAATTTCAGACTTAAACGGGGAGTGATGTTAGCTCCTTTTCTTGATCTTTATGTACTGATTTCTATATTAGTTTTCAAAAACCAACATTTTACTAACCATTCAACAAAGGAAGATGGTAGAGCATCTGTCTCTGACAAAAACAGCAATTTCTCCTTCATGAAGGAGTGGATTGGGGGATATCTGAGTTAACAGTATGGCCGAACCAAGAAACAACAGATGAGTCAATCTGACACTAGTGCCTGAGAAGATCTACACCAAATTATAATGAGATCAATCTGTAAGGACCCTGAAAATGATTATAATTATCAGAAGTCAATATGGATTTGTCAAGAACAAGTTTTGCCAGACTAACTTTATCTTATTTTTTTTAATTGGGAGACTGTGTGAATATTATAGATAATATATCTTCATTTCAGCTAAGCATTCACCAAAGCACCCCAGGAAAATGTGATTAGCAAGCTAATTAAGTATAGGCTGGATGTCATGACAATTAAGTGGATATACAGCTGGCTTAAAATGTACTCCATGCTCCTCAATTTTTCATCATCAAATTGGAGAGAGTATTCCTTTCAAAGTTTAGTCATGAGCCTAGCACTTATCAAGACTTTTATTAATGACCTATATAAAATAATTATCAAGTCTGCATATAATCACAAATTACATGTCATAACTAATAGCCTAAAAGAAATAATTAAAATTCAAAATATATTGACAGGTTAAGAAATTAACAGAGTGAAATTTAACAAAGACCAATGCCAAGTTCTACATTTATGAAAAGAATCAAATGCAGAAATACAAGCTGGGCAATTCCTGGATTTGTTAGGCTTCCTGTGAAAATGAACTTGGAATATTAATTGACTGTGAACTGAATATGAGTTAGCAATGTGAGGTTACTGCGAAAATGCAAATGCAATTTTAGCTTGCATCAACAGAAAGATAATTTCCAAATCAAAGGAATTAGTAACTCCACGTTATTGTGCTTTTCTCAGAAAAAGCTATGAAGGCTACCAGGGATATCTATCAAGGATATCTGAAGTTACATTTCTGCACTGAGGAAGATTTGGACTCAGTGGTCTATGTTGCTATTTTTAATTTTGTTATTCTAAGGAATAAAAAAATGTCTAAGAGATGAAAGCTTCAGTCTAGTACATGATGAAGCAAAGGGGGAAGCAACAGAGTTAAAGAAAAAAAGATACCTATATAGATAAAAAGAAATAAAGAAATGTGATACCGAGTGTTCTAGAAATGGAGAAATGGGGAAAAGGAAAGCAGAAATAAATGAGAAAGTTAAATGCAGAAAATTTGGTAAGATGGCAAAAACTGAGATATAATCAGAGATAGGATTGGAGGCTGTCCAGTAAAGAAAGTCAGTGAGAAATGTGAGTCTTTGTAATAGGAAATTAAAAGAATATAGTGATCAGGCACAGGAATAAATAATTAGGAGGTACAAAATAATTAGGAAGTACAAAACAAGCACTTTTTAAAGGGAGTTTGATAAGTTTATAAATTAATTATTAGAAATGGGATTTATTATTATGGATTTTTTATGGAACTATTAGGGCAGTGTCCTGTAGTTTGCATTGCAATGCTGATAATATATTAAGATATTCGCTGATTGCCAAATTCATTACTTCTTTCTTTTCTTTGTATTTTTAGTGGGTGTTTGTTTGTTTGTTTTTGCTTTAAAACAATTCTGTTGGTTGCCTTTCCTTGCATCATTATTTTAAAAACATTAAGTGGTTAAAATGCAGAAAATTCTGGCAAAAGGGAGATTCCATCTAGGACAGAGTATCAGATAAGGGGAGAGTGACTGGTATTTCCTTATCTCTGGCGTAAGTGGGAAATCGAATGTATGAATAAATATTTGAAGGTCTCCAAGGACCCATAAAGAGCCCATTCTACCCAACAAAATGACAATGGCTATTCTTCATGCACTGCTTTGCCAGGCGTGCTTCAGTGTTGTGCACTGTTGAATACATAGACACAAATCCAAACATATTATACCATTCCTATTGTATTTTCAGCTATAATTCTACATTTGATTTCTGAGTGGTGAGGCTTGAGCTTGGAACCAGTGATTCTCAGGCCAGAATGTCAGTTATGTAATCATACAGCTATCAGGCTGCCAAGCACTACAGCTAGAGCTGGTTAATTCAAGGGAAGCAATGAATTTAAACGATCAAAGGTACAAATGTTCTTCTATTCATATGCTTGGTACAGTTTCACTGTTATCGGTAGGAAAGATTCTTATCCAGACGAGTCATGTCTGTAAATCTACATCAAAGCCAAAACAAAACCTAAGTAATGGCCCATTTGCACTGAACATCTAAGCTGCTACTGTATTGTGCTCATGGCAGCTTAATTTAAATTAATGGATAATTATAAATTAATCCTAAATTAATTTAAGAACATCCTGTCTGGATTAAGACATTTTGGCAACAGTTACTCAGTCTATTCAGCCCATCATACAGCTCACTTTCTCACTTTCTATAGGAAAATGATTACAAGTGTCAGTTGATTTCCTTCTGCTGGGCAAGTCTTCCTGGACAGATGTGTGCGTAAACAAGCAAACAATGTCACAAGGGTAAAATGCACCTACATCCCCAGTACAAAAAAAAAAAAGCTTTTAAAAATAATCTCCTTTCTTATTACTATATTAGTTCCAAAGTAATTTTGATGCTTCTTGACCTTATTAAAACAATACTATCAGTTAAGACCCGGCCTAATAATTCAGATGTTGCTGGTTCAAACACCCACCATAGGGACTAGGACAACTCACTACAGCCAACTTGCTGTGGGACGACTCACAGTGGCCAACTTTCCATGGGACAATTCACTGCAGGACAATTTAATGTGAGATAACTGTACTTTAGAACCATTCCTCACTTAATATTACTTATATTATTATTAATAATACAGTCGTCTCACATTGAGTTGTCCCATGTCAAATTGGCGGTGGTCCCATTCTGCCACATAAACTTTTTTTTATCTTTTATAGCTTCCTCCACACTTTAATTATTCATGTTAATTAAGAAAGACAGTTCACAGTCACCTGAAGCAGCAGGATTCTACCCTTAGCAGCAGGATTCTAGCCCTATCTCACAAGATCTTTGATCAGCAGGGATAGCCCATAAATGCCTGTATGCTAAGAAATGGACAGCATGCACACAGGTGACATACATTCTCTCTAAAGGAGAGGTGCCTACCTCACAGAAATATTGTGAAAGGAGGTGCAATTGAGTTGAACAGTCTGTAATTTATACATGCTAGGTATTCGGGCTTCTATTCACTCATATGATTCAGCTGTGTCCACTTATAGCCTTGTTTTGGTTTCAAACCATTACATATAGCAGGGGTCCTCAAACTTTGCAACTGTAAGACTTGTGGACTTCAACTCCCAGAATTGAAGTCCACGAGTCTTAAAGTTGCCAAGTTTGGAGACCTCTGGCATATAGCAATACAATTTGGGGGCAACTATTATAGCTAAGGACCCTAATTTGATGTTGAACTATTTACCGAAAATATAACATTTGTAGTCTTATGCAGGACTACTTTGTCTCTATTGAGCCTTGAACACTGCAAAGAGAATAATTTTATATACATGGAAATAAATAAACAAACAGACTCTTATTTTTAAGGAACAAATCCAAGATATAAGTCTGTTATCTATGTTTGAAAAGTCTCTATGTACTAATAGTGAGAAGATGAAGCAATATATTTTTATGTGGTCTACATTTTAATGAAAAGTTCATGAATTAAACTGTATCAATTCATCATATCCATCATATCATAGAATTTCTATTGCTATATCCATAATTATTATAAGGATATTTTTCCTCTTGTTGAGTTTTTTTATAATTTTTATTTAAAAATGGACAATAAAAAGACAAACACACAGTACACACAGTACACATTTATAGTGAAAAATATGATACAAGTAAGTGAAAAAAGAAAGCAAATAGAATAAAAGAAAAATATATAAAGAAATGGTTTCTAAATCTCCTTTACAGCAGTTATAGATGCATTTACCACCAATTCTCCTTCTTTAAGATTACATCATTATTCTCTTTACTTATTCTACCATTTCTAATCATCAAAATCCATAAATCATGAATTTGTGTTTTTTTCTATTTTTAGTAAAAAGTACATAAAGGCTTTTCAATCACTAATATATGTGGTCAGTTATCAATAAATGTACTTGTTATCAATTTTGCCATTTCTGCAAATTCTGTCATTTTCACTAGCCATTCCTCCATTGCAGGTATTTTAAAAATATTTCCATCTTTTCTCGACTATACATAGGTCCCAAAAGAAAAAGAAATCTGGTATCAGTTGAATATTTTTCTTTTAGAATCTTCATATCACTATGTATATTTTTACTCAAAATTTTCTAATATTTGTACAAGTCCACCATGCATACTACATTTATTTTAATCACCCTAATATAATTAAGTTCAGCGTTCAACACAATCATTCCTCAGCATTTGGTGAACAAACTGGGCCTATTAGGTTTTAATACTTCTTCATGTAACTGGATACTTGATTTCCTTATTGATAGCCCCCAGTCTGTGCAAGCTAGAAGAAAAGTTTCCAATTCCATCTCCTTGAGTACCGGTTCCTAACAGGGCTGTGTCTTGAGTCCCTTACCATTCACCTTCATGACCCATGACTGCTGTGCCAAGTCTGCTAGGAATCATATTGTGAAGTATGCAGATCGCAGATGACACGACAGTGGTGGGGCCTATCTGGGATGACAATGAAGATTCTTATAGGGAAGAGATGGATTGGTGCAATGCAAATAACCTGGTTTTGAATATTAACAAAACAAAGGAGAATCATTGTTGATTTTAGAAAGAGCTGGTACAGATTCCACTTTGTATCAAAGCAGTGGTGGTATTCTACTGGTTCAGCCCGGTTCTGCCCAGCCGGTAGTGGCGATGAGCAGTGGAGACTGACCCAATTCTCTCTGCTGCTCTGCTGCTGGGCTCATCTGCTCACCCAGGCTCCCATACTCACCTTTATCCGCTGAATTTGAAGTGCAGCTGTTTTGCAGAGTGTCATGTGGCAGCTACATGCTTGTAGGAGGTGAGCTGGAACGCTTCTGCACCTGCGCAAAGTGCACGTTTGGCATGCGCACGCAGGCAAAGTGTGTGCTCTCGCGCAAAGCGCGCCCATCAAGCCACACCCAGCAAACCAGTCGTAAAACATTTTGAATCCCACCACTGGTATTAAAGCTGCAGCTGTGGAGGTGGTCAATGGTATTAAGTATCTGGGGGTACAGATAACTAACAATCTGACACAGTTTCTTTGTGCGTTATCTTTAGTGAAGCGTGCAAACCAGAGCCTGTATTTCCTGCGTTAGATGAGGAGAGCACATCTTTCTCCTTCTGTCCTGGCCACTTCTTCAGAGGCATGATCGAGAGCGTATTAACAAACTGCACCCGTTTGGTTTGGTGGTAGCAGTGCCTCAGATAGAAGGCCCACTCAGAGAGTGGTAAGGACAGACGAGAAGATTATAGGAAGTTCACTTCCTGTTATTCAGGATACTGCTTACAAGCGCTATGCACTCAGAGCTCAAAGCATTGTTAGAGACCCCACACACCGACTTCACGGTCTGTTTCTGTGACTCCCCTCTGGAAAGAAGTTTCGAAGTATTTATAGCAGGACTATCAGATTCTGTAATGGCTTTGTTCCCTATGCCATCCATCTGGTAAACTTGCAGGATATATATATTTTTTGCCATGTATATGTATACATTCAAGCTAGACTGCGATGTTTCTCTATGTCATATATGCATGGGTATGTGGGTGTATGCATAATGGTTATCTCTTGAGAGCTGAATGCAACAAAATTTCATTTTAACGTATGCTGATTAGTGTACATTTAAAGTGATAATAAAAATTTTATTCTATTGTATTCTATTTTTCTCCTTCACTATAAAAATCTTAATTTCATTTTCTTTCGGATGGTGCTATAATTTGTAGTAATGTCTATATAAAATAAAAACTAAACAATAAAAATACCTTGGCAATTATGAGGATTATTGAGAGTTATATTGGAAGGGGGTTCTCCAATAACTCAACAAGATTCTTAATATCCCTCTTTTCTATTCCTTTACTACATAAATTCATAGCAAGAAAAAAATAACAGTATATAATTTAAAAAAAAAAACTTATGAAACACAGAGTCATAGGGCTGGAAGGAATCTCAGTCTTCTACTCCAACCCCTTGCTCAATTGAGCTGACATCATCCTGATCAAATGGTTGTCCTGTCTATTTTTTAAAACCTCCTGCGATGCAGCACCACACCTCTAGAGTACATATAACTTATATTGAACAGGTAGTCCTCAACTTACAACAGTTCATTTAGTGAACATTCAAAGTTACAATCGCACGAAAAACATGACCTATGACCGTTTTTCACACTTATTACCGTTGCAGCATTCCCATGGTCACGTGATCAAAATCCAGCCGCTTGGCAAATGACTCATATTTATGACAGGTTTCAGTGTCCCAGGGTCATGTGATCCCCTTTTGCGACCTTCTGGCAAGCAAAGTCAATGGGGAAGCCAGATTCACTTAACAACCGGGTTACTAACTTATCAAGTGCAATGTTTCACTTAACAACTGTGGCAAGAAAGGTCATAAAGTGGGGCAAAATTCACTTAGCAAATGCCTCACTTAACAACAGAAATTTTGGGCTCAATTGTGGTCATAAGCCAAGGACTACCTGTACTCCACTTGAAGCATATTCTCACAAGGAGCAAGAAACAAGAAGACAACGAGAGTAATATGGAAAATAGAACCTACAATCACCACCACCCACCTCCCCATATTTCTAGCTTGCCTCCTCATTTACACCAAGATTACCATCATCTGCCCCAACAGCTTCACACACAAAGCTAGAGGTACTTTCACATGGTCTTTTGACATATGCTATCATCTGCTAGGAACATCTCTGTGGCTCCTAGACAGGACAAAACAGGATAGACTTTGTACAAAACCATTAATAGACATGAATTTGACATCAGGAACAAAATAGCAGCCGAGCATTTAGCCTCCCAGGACATTCCATAAGAGATGTCAAAGTCATAGTTTTGGAGCAAAGCGGTTTTTAGCACAATTGAGTGCGAGATAACTGAGCTTACCTCAACAATAGGTTTCAAGCTATCTCAGAGCACAATGGGCTTTTAACATGTTACAATTGTTAATTGATCGGCTATTTGTGATATATCCCCATGAGACCTTCACATGCATAATCACTTCATCTTGTCCTTCCTTTTCCCCTACTCCATCCCACTGCATTGAAATCGTACATCAAATTAAGCCACTCCATGCATGTAATGAAGTGAGCTACAGTTCACAAAAGCTTATGCTTTGCAATAAAATATGCTAAACTTGTTAAAAGGCGATACCAGGCTCTTTCTAAATGCATTAGTGATTTTATATTAGGGTTTCTTGTTAATTTTTCTTGAGCATCTTTGAAAGAGAAAAAATATGTTCTGTATTTTTGAACGATATCAATCTGTTAAGAAATGAATGTAATGTAGAGTATGACATAACCTGCTTTTAGTTCTCTGCAAGAGGCATAATTTTAAAAATGGTGCGCTAAGAAATATTACTTTAAAAATTGAACATAAAAGTAGGCTTCATAGTGGCCTCTGACAGAGAAGAAATGTTGCTGTAAGCTAGTGGAAAATTCTGCAAATGCAATAAAAACGATGACAGAAGGCAAATCCACCAGGAAATTGTCGTACTACTTCCAGTGACAAAGAGGAAAACAATTAAACCCATACAGGGCAGTTGTAAAAAAAAATTATTTGCTAGATCCTATTGAGAGATATCTTATCACAGGACCACTGAAATATCATTACCACCTAAGGATATTTTTGGGGAAAAAGTAATAGAAGAATAAAAATAAAAAAAGGTGGTGGGATGGCAGATGGAAGAGTACTTCAGTAATTACACAGATGGAGAAAAAAAGATCAGACTGCCATATTGAAAGAAAGGGTCACTAGACTACTATACTGCATAGATGGCCTTTAATGAATAAGAACTGCCCATTAATAAGCTAAGGGGCAAAGGTAGAAAAGGCTGAGATAGAGCATGTTCAAGGTAAAATAAGCAAGCCCAGTGATTGCCCAGAATACAAATCATACTGTTTTCCCATAAACACGAAACAATACTAGAGTTTTAGAATGATCATTTTTAAATCATAAGCGCATTTATACCATGCCAAACACTTAAACCAGGAGTGTCAAACTCAAGGCCCACAGGCCAAATTAAGCCCACAGGGTGCTTAGATCTGCCCCACAGGGCCACCCTGGAAATAGCAAAGGACCAACCCGCGGTGCCTCTGACAGTAAAACAGAGCTCGGGAAGGCAGAGGGCTGCAGGAGGATCCCCACAGGCCCACCCAGGCCACCACAGGTGACCCAGACATGAGTGATGTTGAGCTGGCCATGACCCCCCTGACCATGCCCCCAGCCCCCCAAGGTCAAACACAACCCCGATACAGCCCTCAATGCAATCGAGTTTGACACCCCTGACGTAGACCAACCGACTCTCCAAAACTGAATATTCTGATTTTTCATTCCACTATTCAGATATGTAAGTAATTCTAACCTTATTTTTATTTTTAATTAAAGTACATTACCTTAATTGTCAAATTAAATTGTGAGTTTCTATTCAAGCACTGATCTCCTAAGGATCCTAATATTGCAGGATCTTCAGATAGAGACTCTGACCCTTACGGTTTGGTTCACATGTGGTCACATTACTGGGGGTGGGGAGGGGGGAACTGGAATTTCAAAACCAGGACTCAAGTACATTTTGGGAGTGGTCCATCATAACTTCAAACAGTCACTAAATGCCTAGTTATAAGTCAAGGACTATGTTTATATAGTTTTTTTGTATTTTTACATAGTATATTTCTTGTTTAGTTATATTGACCATCAGGAGGCACTAAATTACTGAATTTATCCTTATTGAGAATGATCAGAAACAGATAGTCAGATATTATACTTTGGAGTACAAACCTTCTACTGAGAATTGAATTCACAGAACTTCACACTTTAGATCAGGGATGTCAAACTCATGGCCCATGGGGTGCTTAGATCTGGCCTGAGGGGCCGCCCTGGAAACAGTGAAGGATTGGCCCACGGTGCCTCTGCCAGTGAAAATGGAGTGCGGCCCTCCCGAGCTCCGTTTTCACTGGCAGAGCAATGCAGGAGGCCGTTGCAGCTGAAAACAGAGCCTGAGAGGGGTACCCCCAACATAAATATCGAGCTGGCCACACCCACCCCTGCCATACCCACCCAGCCCCCGAGGTCAAACACAACCCTGATTCAGCCCTCAAGGTAATAGAGTTTGACACTGCTTCGATGATAGTTCGATTGACACTGCATACAGGGATTAGATCTAGGAGCTATCCAAGGTGCTGACACCCAGCAACGTTAGGAAGGGGTGCCTAGAAGCTCTCAGAATGAGTTATAGTACAGTCCATCTTCCCTTAAGCTCAGTGCAGAGAGATACAGGTGTTGTATTATGTCATGTTCCCATGCACAGGGTTTTACATGACTGTCTCTCTGCTCTGAGAGTTCATGAACTTATGATCTTGCAGTTGCTACAAGATGTAGTTTATAGGTGTAGTTCCACATTGCTATTAGCTTTCATTTGTTCAACCACTATTGTTTTGTTGTTGCTGCTATTGTTGCTTGGGCACAGAACTGAAATTATGTTATACTAGCATTAATTCTGGAATCACACTTGGCTGCAATAGCAGGGCACTCTATATATATTTGTACACCGTGCTTAATATAATGCAAAAGGGAACACAGCTAAATATAGCTGGTAATGTTATTTTTCCTTGAATAAGGACTGTTAGAAAAATATAGATCTTATGTTTGTTTGTAAAACAATATTTGCCATTATTTTTCCATAGAGAGAGCTGGGGACTATTTTTTTTTATCAGTTTTGTATAACTATCCATCAATCACCCAATAATTTTGACAAAGATCTGCTTTGAAAGCCCATGTTTAAATGCCTCGACTGTTACCTTTGAAGCTCCCAAAAGAGAACCTGAGTTTATAGTTCAGACTGTGGGTGACCTCCCCAAATCTCTCGTCCATTAGAAAATTTCTAATGATGGGATATTTTGCTGACTTTTGTTAATTAGTTTTAAATTTTAATATTTTATTTTTTTTAAAGCTGTTAAGTCATCATGAATACTTGCTTCAGTAGAAAGACAAGGTAAAAATGTATTAAATAAATAAACTAAGTATACTCATAGCTTTGAAGGTTTTTTGGATTCTCTACTGCAATACCAAAGCAAATGGCTTGTGTGCTGACGCGTAACATTTTCCTTTTAACTATTTGGAAACAAACAGCATTCACTTAAGCAGAAGTTCTAAAAAGCTAGAATCTCAGCTCAAACTTCTCATGTTTTTCTATAATGCCAAATCTTACATTATTTTTTAATTGCAAGAATTCCCATATAGAAACTGTTAATGTATAATGCAATGGAAACTCACTGTTCTATTGAGCTTGGTTAATGTAAAACAGAGGAGCATCATAATATATTTGGTAATGGACAGCAGCAGAATAAGCATCAACTGTTTACATGTCTGAATTCCAAGAACTAACTTATCCAAACAGATCAGGGAGACAATAATGATGAAAATTGTATTAACAGTTACACGTTTAATTAATAGAAAACAAGTTTATTTATATTATTGATGAAAGCAGCATGTAAAAAACAATTGTAATAGCAAAAACATTGTTTAAATGACAGCCCCCATACATAAGATGCCAGAGATAATGAAAACTGTTTACATTAAAGAAAGCTGTGTGATTATAGTAATTATTAATAAATATAACTGGAAATAATATAAGCATTTAAATTATTAATTAATAATAAAGAGTCGTGATGAGAGGTAAGAAACTGGGGAACAGAACTTTACAAAGGGGCAATTAGTGTCTACAAGATCAATATAATTCCAGTTTGAGATTTTTACATATCACAAACCTTATTAAGAGAATCTAGGTTAGCCTTAGATACATGCCTCCAAGCATTACCATAGAAATAAATTTGTTACAACTTACTTTGGTCAGTTATAAAATAACTAAACAATAGAACGATTTGTTAATAAATACCAAACGCTAGAGTATAGTTAGTCCTTGACTTACAATCATTCATTTAATGACCAAAGTTACCATGGTATTGAAAAAAGTAACATGATCTGTTTTAGGACTTTGTTAACATATGGCTTTTCCATTGCATCCCATAGTCATGAGGTCAAACTTTTGGGTGCTTAACAACCGTCATATATTTATGATGATTACAGCATCCAGAGATCCTGGGATTGTCATTCGCAACCTTCTTAGGGGGCTTCTGACAAGCAAAGTCAATGGGGAAGCCAAATTTGCACAATTCACTTAACAACTGTAGTGATTCACTTAACAATCATGGCAAAAAAAAGTTTATAAAATGGGGCATGATTCACTTAACAAATATCTTGCTTAGCAATGAAAATTTTGGGTTCAATTGTGGTGTTACGACCAAGACTACCTGTACAAAGTGCCCTCTTTGGGGGAAGAAAAACAACAGAAGCCCAGAAACAAGAGTTTACACAGTTTTTATGTGGTTGAGCATACTAAAGAAATTTAATGGCATAATCTATGCATGTTTATTTTAAAAAAAAAATAGGTCCTATTGAGCTCACATAGTGAACTAAACAAATTAAAATCTCATCCCAAATTTTATTCTTTTTTTTTTCCTTTCTCAAAGCTGCTTCTCCTGGTTGAAATTGATAAAGCTAAACCCAAACTTTATAAATAAAGTTCAATCTCCAGCATTGAAAAAAAGGCTATGAAAAAAATCAGATCTGAAACTTTGGACACCTGTTGTCATTCACGGGGACTAGGAATGGGTAATCTGAAGTATTCTATAATTTTTGGATTACAACTACCGCTTTGGTCATGCTGTCTAGGAGTGACATGGCAATGAAAGTATAAAAGATCTTAAGGGATACTGGATTATCTCTCCTTGACAAAGACATTTTTGAGCTGTCTAGATCAATTTCATGATTTCCTATTAAAGACCAATCCTTATGTTCCTGCAGTCGACTTTGCCTTTGTCCTCTGGAACCAAATTGCTTAACCAGGAATTGAACTGGAGGCTCCCACTTTCAAAATGCGGCTTACACCACACAATACTGGGCTATAATTTAGCCTCTATAACAGCAACAGCACTTAGACTTATATAGCGCTTCATAGTGCTTTATAGCCTTCTCTAAGTGGTTTACAGAGTCAGCATATGGTCCCCAACAATCTGGGTCCTCATTTTACCGACCTCAGAGGGATGGAAGACTGAGTGAACTTTGAGCCGGTCAGGATCGAACTCCAGGCTGTGGGCAGAATTCTGCCTGCAATATTGCATTCTAACCACTGCACCACCACAGCCCTTGGGGGTCCCTTGCTATTACCTTTCCGAAGAAATTTCTCTTCCTCAAGCTGTGATTGCAACAAATATACTGTAAATTTTCCTCCCAAAATGCAATTTATAACTTTTCTAAACATGTTTCAGAATTCCACGTGAAATGCTGTCTCCTGTCTATTCTCTTAGCTGCAGCTCATGATATACAATGCTCCACATTTTTACCTCATGAATATCCTTAATTTTTTTCCTTTTCAGTTCTAACACGAATTGCTCTTATAGATCCATCTGCGACAACTTTTTAGCAGCTAGTTTAAAAAACACTTACCTAAGGCAATTTCCCTAATTCAGTAAAAGGTAACATTAGAAAAAACAACAGTTCCAAGAATCCATCAACAGTGCCAACTAAGTGTAGGATTCTGATGAACAAGCTTTCTGCAGTAGTTCTGCTTGGCATCACTTCCAAGAAGTAATCTGTGCATTGATACATAAACCTCTAGGAATATTTATGCTCCAAAAGTAAGAGGGCCTTGCTTTGGTATCTTTAACATTTGTGCAGAACACAGGATATTTCAGTAGGAGGACCTTCCTGTTTTATACTGCAGGAAGTAGTGAAGTATTACCTGCCAAAATTATTTCTTATATGGTAGCAGTCCTCTTTTGCCGAGTATCCCAACTGCATGCCGAAAGACTAGCTACAATGTCCCTATGCAGTGGGTGACAACGGCAACAAGCTGAAAGAATAGAGAAGCAAGTATGTGTCTAGCCCAGGGCCTAGAACCAGCCTGCAAATTGCTTAGATCTGGCCCGCAGAGCCATCCTGGAAACAGCAAGGACCAGCCCACAGTGCCTCTGCCAGCAAAAACAGAGCTTTGTTTTCGCTGGCAGAGGGTTGCAGGAGGCCATCACAGCCAGAAATGGAGCTCGAGAGCCTGTTTTCACTCGGAGAGCGCTTGGGTCACCACAGGCACCCCCAACAGGAGTGTCATCAAGCTGGCCACGCCCACCCTGGTCACACCCACTCGCCCCCCCCCCAAGGTCAAACACAACCCTGATGTGGCCCCCAATGAAATTGAGTTTCACACCCCTGGTCTAGTCCACAGATAAAATTGACCATTTTTAGCTCCTTTTGCTGAAGCTTGGATATTTATGAAAGGTCATTATTTATATTAGCCTGCCAATTAAGGAATCTAAGTATTAGGCATGCTTCAATCTGAGTCTACATTCTTCAAAACTTGAAAAGTAAAGGTACCTGCAGTATTCATATGGCTACAACACATACATCTTCAAACATATAATCATGGATATCATTATTACTCAATCAGAGGTATACAGTTGTAAATAAGAGAAGAAACTGGCAAAAATGAAAACGACAAAGCATAAAATTTCTTTTTAAAAATGCTAGATATTTTCTCCCTCCTTGCAAATTATTCCCACTTTCTGTTCCTCCTAAAAGTAAGGGATGAACTGTAAACTAGGACCAAATGTTAACTTTAGTGATCATCTTGTTCATCTTTGCAAACTTGCTCCAATGCCAATTAAAGTTTGGAGAAGAAAGAACACGTTTCAATTTACCATATCAACCATACTTACTCCTAGAAGTAAGCAATGAACTGAGAACTAGGACCAAACTTAAACTTTTGCAAACTTGCTGCAATGTCAACAGAAGTTTGAAAAATAAAATGTATGTTCAAAAGCTTACAATAATTTTGGAACTCTCTAATGGCTTAGAAGTGCTTGAATTATATTCCTTTTAAATAGATTAATCTCACAGCTATTTATCTTTGAGGAAATATTTGGTCTTAAGAGGTAGTCTTCAACTTGCAACAGCTTGTTTAGTGACCGAAGTTACAATGGCACTGAAAAAAGTGACTTAGGACCATTGTTCACAATTATGACCTTTCCCGCCTCCCCATGATCATGTCATCAATATTCAGATGCTTGACAACTGGTTCATACTTATGACCGTTGCTGCATCCCAAGGTCATATGATCCCCTTTTGTGACCTTCTGACAAGCAAAGTCAATGGGGGAAGCCAGATTCACTTAACAATCGGATTACTCACTTATCAGCTGCAGCGATTCACTTAACAACTGAAGGTAGAAAGGTCATAAAATGGGGCAAAATTCACTTAACAAATGTCTCACTTAACAACACAAATTTTGGGCTCAGTTGAGGACTACCCGTATACTGTATCACGGGACCACAACCAAGAAATGAATACTTGGTTATTTAAATAAATTCCATATTAAGAGTTTCACTATTATACAGGACTTAGAGGGCCTGTTTTGTCTTCCCCAAAGAAAAATAATTATTTACCCAGAATCCTTTTCAAAAGGATACAGGTAGTCCTTGACTTACGACTGCAATGGAGCTCAAATTTTCTGTTGCTGAGTGAGATTTTTGTTCAATGAATTTTGCTCCCATCTTATGACCTTTCTTGCCACAGCTGTTAAGTGAACTCACTGCAGTTAAGTTAGTAAACCAGTTGTTAAAGAGGATCTGGCTTTCCCATTGACTTTGCTCGTCAGAAGGTCCCAAAAGGGGATCACAGGACACTGCAATCCTCATAGATGCCAGTTGCTAAATGTCTGAATTTTGATCACGTGATCACAGGGATGCTGCGACAGTCATAAGTGTGAAAAATGGTCATAAGTCACTTTTTTCCAAAGCCGTTGTCACTTCAAAGGGTCACTGAACAAACTGTTGTAAGTCGAGGACTCTCTGCTCCAGCTGAATGTGGATGGTTCCTCTTCCCATGATCACACATTTCGCAATTACCAAATGGTAGAAAAGGAACCTATAAGGATGTACGCATGCTGTTATCAACCAGGTAGAGACTGGGACCATGAATGACATTCCTTCTCCAGCTCCAGCTCCTTAAAACTTCAGAATAGGCCTTTGGTTGATTCTCTGACAACAAAAATAAAGTTAATCCCATCTATGATAAGTCCCATGTATTTCAATGGAATTTAAGCATGATCTACTTCTTGATGGAACTTTAACCCGATCTCGGGTTAACTAGAGTGCCATATTCAAGTTTCTAGTCAGCAACATTCACAAGTTGCATTTAATGCAGTTAATGGGAATCTTGTGTGCAAAAGAAATGAGGCCTCAATTCAACTACTTGGCAAGAATAGTAAATAAATCAATGCTGTTATTTTTGCATCTAAGTAAGGCCTAGAATTTAGACACATAAATCTAAAGGGGGAAGAAAACTATTCTCATTTCTGGCAATAAATGCAAAGGGGATGGGGACTTAATAGAACATAGAATAATAGGGTTGGAAGGGATCCACAAGGTCTTCTAGTACAACTCCCTCCTCAAAACAGGAGACCCTGTACCACCACCCCAATCAAATTGTTGTCCAACCTATTTGTGAAAACCTCCAGTGACAGAGACCTCACAACTCCAGAAGAGAATCTATTCCATTGATTAATTGTTCTCACTGTATGAAAATTTCTCCTTACATTTAGATTGGATCTGTCTTTAACAAGCTTCTGCCCATTATTTCTTGTCCTGCTCTCTGGTGCCTTGGAGAATAAATCATTCCCTTCTTCTCTATGCCAGCCCCTTAAGTACTGAGAGACAGGCATCTTGTTTCCCATCCCCACTAATCCTTATCTTCAATAGGCTAGAAATACCTTGCTCCCTCAACAGGATTTAGTGTCCAGATCCTTTATCATCTTTGTTAGTATTTTAAACCAATCGGATAATGGATTGCTAAACTACTTGCATATTAGAATAAGGATTATTTTCTTTAGCCCAAGAACTGCCTTGATTTCAAGAATGCACATCACAGCATGCTGTGCCAGCACGCTGACAATGGGATTCCCCACAGTTTCTACATGCCCTGCTCAACACAGAATGTTCTCTGTTTTTCCAAGCCAGCTTCGCTTGCTAGCAAAGGGGAAACTACTTTCACTTATTAGAAGTCTTGGGTTTAACCTAACAATGCCTTCAGTGGAAGTAAAAATAAATATCAGAATGTATGCCTTTCTAAAAAGATACCTAAGACAGGGACATACGATGTGGCCATCCTGCTGAATCTAAACAGGTATATGTCTCATGAATGAAGGCAATATGTGTCTAGTCAATGCCTGGTAAGAGATTATCTGAAAACCTCCATGAATATCTTTTGAATTCCATGATGGGAGAAAGGCAGCATACATGAATTAAATTAAATAATACAGCATCTTACAGCAACCCCAAAACAAGTAAGAATACATGGACCTACAATGAACTCTACCAGATACATTGGCAGTTTTGCATATTTGATTAAATTATTATATAATTCTTCGTTTACTGCTTACCATGTTATATGAATCCAGACAATTGTCACTTATTCAAGTAACCATGGCTTGAACCCAATCACTGTTAAGGATCGCATCTGCATATTTGATGAAGTGGAATGCTGTCCAAGATATTTGATCTGTATTAAATTTGTTGTGGCTCCACATTACAGCTGCCAAGTTTAGCTACAATTAATTGTTATCTTTTTCCTGCTGTCTCATCATCTTATAAACGATATAAAGCTTCAGTCAAGTAAACAAACATCATTTTCCTGAGTAACACAATTTCTATCAAATACTCTTTTTATCACAGTAAAGCTTTTTTATTGTTTGATTTTCAACTACATTTAAGACAAACACTTGCAATGCAATCCTTTCAAAGCAAATGGAACAGAACAACATAGTCTGAATTTTTAAATTTTGACTGCTGGGCTTATTACATAGAGATATTTTATCTAATCTTCGAAAACAAGAGTAAAAATACATAATAAAATAGGTTCCAATTGTACACACCAACAACCTAAAGGATCAGAACAGTGATTAGTATTTCAGATGATTTTAAATTTTTGTTAACAGTATCATACATATGAAAAAAATCTGTAAGATCACAACATCAAATGGCTATTTTTTAAATTCCAGATTGATTAAAAAGATGAAAGGACAGGACTTTCACATTTTTCTTACGTTCCCCAAACAGGAACGCAAGGTCCTCCACTTTTGAAGAAGACTGTAGTAGTGCAAACAGTATTAAGAGACAAGCAATCCATTCCACTTCCTTGTCTGTGAAGTTTGATGGCTAAATAAGTCTCAATGTTACAGTATCAACACTTACTGATTTAAAACAAAAATAAATATTTCTTGAACAACCATTTGCTTTCCATAAACAAGCAACCTGAAGAAGTTATGCCACAGTGTACAGTTCATTTCAGTGCAAAAGTTACATTTCAGGACTTTCAGAATGAGATTAGCAGCTCTTTCAAGAAAAAAATAATTGGGAATTAGCTACAGTACATGAAAAAATGCAGCCGTAATACATGAAAACAAAATAGTAATGCAGAGAAAAGTTATGTTTGCAAAGTCAGCCAAGTATTTGTTTTCAATTTCTTCCTGAACTCACCACCATTTTTAAGAACTGGATTTAAATAATAATACCATAAAGGCCTCATAAAAAATCCAATTGAGTATAATCTTTATTTCAGTTCAACAAAACCAGAATATAAATTTTTACTGTGTTTGTTGACATTCATTCCTTGACATTTCTTTCTTCTACCCATTTGCTGTAATCTCAGGTGGTATTTACATTTTAGGTCTCTTGGAATAAAGAAGATCAAACGCTTTTCTTGATAATATATAAATCTTATTTACTGTCTAACAAGGATTGGTGAAAGTAACTCACACTGTGAAAGCATTGTATTTTTTTTTTTCGGGGGAAGAAAGTAAAATTATAAACATCACTGTTGAGGTCTTACTTTTACAGGGGAAAATGGCAACGAATTCCATGAGAATGTAGAAAAGTATGAGGTAGCAAAGGTGAGCGCCCATTGTGCTTCCTTAATATGGCTGCTGGAATCAGGTAGGACAGGAGATGTGGGTCTAAGATGTTGCTAAGATGGAGTCACATGAAGTTATCCCTGGTGCAGCTCTCCAGACCTTGCAGTAGTTAAGATACAGAGGATTTTATTTTCTTCTTCCCTATTCCTCATTTGGGCAGCTTGGCCATACATTGAAGTCTTAATTTATACTTCTATTTTTATCACTAGAGAAGCATTAGTCAGATTTTTCTACTTAACCCAACACATGGGCAAAGGAAGCTATTACCAATCCTGACCCAGATCACAGAAGGAAAGCTCTCTAAAAGGATTCTAATCAAAACTTTTGGGAGGTTTCTGGCCTGATGTGCCATCATCGATTTAATATCAAAGGCAAAACCTGGGAGATCTCTCCTCCCCCCCCCCTCCAAAAAAAGTTCATAATCCATAGGAAACCTGCATCAGACTGTCCTATATAATAAATGCTATTTTAGTCATGCCTTTAACTTGAATAGTAGGGGACGTATTGAGTCAGTCATCTTTCTTTCAAGGATTATATAACATAGCAAGCATGAACTATAATAAGGCTTTGAATACAGTTTGTTCAAAGCAGTGAATATTGTATAAGAGTCACTTCTTTGCATCTGGGCTTTAGGCAGATAACAAAGAAACTTTGCAGTTTTCTCAGTTTATGAAACTGGCTCCTGTCCCGCCTTGTCGTCTTAGTGGCATTAATAATGTAGAGGAACCACTCATTCAATCTGTTTGTCAACGCATTTCAGGAAAGGATGTGAGAGGAGATGAATGAAGAGTAAGGATAAGGGAAATTAAAACCATAGACGAGGTTCTGTACTAGAAAGCATCAGGAAAAGGGTAGAATCCTTTAGGAACTGAATATATTAAGATTTGGAAATCTGCGTTAAGGAAAAAAATTGCCTTGCATTATAGAGAAAAAGTCCTTTTCAGGGGGAAAAGGTTCATTTAGTAAGAATTATTACACTCACGGTGGCCACAGTTTGTTCAGTGTCCACATAAGGAATGAACATCTTTTTTCCCCTTTTGGAGGCAAACAAATGTAAGTAAGCTTTAAAGGAAGGTTTTCAACTAAAACAACTGAACAAAAGAATAGCTGATAATGAATGATTTAAAAACATGATGGGAAGGGAAGGGAAGGGAAGGGAAGGGAAGGGAAGGGAAGGGAAGGGAAGGAAGGAAGGAAGGAAGGAAGGAAGGAAGGAAACATAAAGAAAAATAAGCTTGCAAGCTTTGGCACTCGATTCTGCAGGCCACCATGCACGCACTCACACAAACATATGTATGTACAATAGTTTGGCTTTTTTGAGGGGGCTGATCCTGGCAAGTTGTTAAACAAAAAGGAAGGCACATCTGTCCAAAAAAAAAAAAAAGATGAGTTGCTCTTCTCATGCTGAGTTTTGTCTATATTTGATTGCTTCCCCAACATTCCTTCAGCCCGTTTATTATGAGCAGGTGAAGGAATCGTTATCATAAGACTATGAGTACTAGTTCTTCCAGATCTCTGATCCATATAACTACTAAGCATCATGCGCAATTCATTTATAATCTACTCTGCATAGTCTTTAATTTAGCAAGCTAGCAGTTAAAAAGGAGGGAAACATGGCAAAGCACTTTCAAACACAGATGTCTGAGAGGCAAAGATCTCCTAGCAGAAGAGATGGGACGAGAGTCACTTAGTTCAAGTACAGTACAGTCACGTTGGATCGGGTGTCTCCCCAAAAGTTGTCCAAAACCTTTCCGGTTCCTACCACAATGGCTCTAACAAAGGCAAAATCCAGGATCAACTCTCATGTGTTAAGGCCAAAAAGACTTCTTCAATTAGTGGGAGCAGAGTAAGATGCAGCATATTTTTAAACCCAGGCTCAGAAGGAGGCTGCTTTGTAGTTACACCTCTACCCTGAATGAGAGCCTTTGCTAACTGGCATGGCTCTCCTCTCTACTGAATTCCAATTTTGCCATTAAAAGATACTGTTTTCTGGAGAGACAGTAGCATGGTAAGAATAATCACCTACCTGAAGAACCAGTCACACAAAATGCATTCATTCAAGCCTCCGACACCAGAGACTTTATATTTAACTGCACTTATCATTCAACTTGTGCATCGGAACCGTATCAATTTATGAAATGCTTGTTTGAAGTCTTCGTTGGACATAGTGTAGATGATAGGGTTGATCAGAGAGTTAAGATATCCCAGCCACGTGAAAAAGTCAAAGATGGCCACGTGGAACCAGCAAGCATCTTTACAAATAGGCAACACTAAACTAATGATAAAGAAGGGTAGCCAGCATACAATGAAGGCTCCTAAAATAACCCCTAAAGTCTTGGTTGCTTTCCGCTCTCTGGCAGCCATCAGTTTCTTTTTTTCCAGAAAAGCATCCGATACCTTCACCTTGACCTGGTTTGTATATACAGGAGACCCCATTTCACTGGATGCTTCTGAGACCTTGCAATTTATAGAAGTGACCGAAGATGTTGACCCTGGGGAATCTGTTATTAAGTGAGCCCGAGTTAATCTTTTGCCGGTGTTCTTTGGCGTCTGTTTCAAAATCCGAGATCTGGCCTCCACATAGATCCTTCCATAAAGGATAATCAGCAGCAAGGTAGGAAAATAGAACGCCCCCACGGTGGAATAGATAGTATATAAGATGTGGTCTGAATTCACCACACAGTTAGACGTCTCTTCAGCTTTAGACTGCTGCCAGAAAAAAGGAGGGATTGAGATGGAGATGGAGAAGACCCACACCAGGACGATCATGCCTGCTGCTCTCTTGGGAGTCCTTTTAGTCGAATACTCAACTGCATCTGTGATGGCCCAGTATCTGTCCAGGGCAATCACACACAAATGGAGAATGGAAGCAGTGCAACAAGTGATGTCTGAAGAGAGCCAAATGTCACACACAATCTGGCCCAGGGTCCATTTCCCAGTCACAGTGTACATGGTGCTGATTGGCATGACCAGGAGAGATACCAGAAGGTCAGTGACCGCCAAGGAAGCTATGAGATAATTGGCTGGGGTGTGGAGCTTACGACTCTGGTAGACAGTGGCAATAACAAAACCGTTGGACAATATTGTGGCCAAAGTGATGAGAGCCAAGATGACGGTGAGAACCACCTTCCAGGAGAACGGGGTGCCATCTTGGTAGATGGAACTTTCTTCAGGACTGCAATTCCTGGTCTGGTCCGAGTCATTGGCGTGGAAGGCGTTTAGGCCTGCGGTGGCTTGGCAGAGCCTAGCTTGATCCATGCCTCCAAAGTTGCCGGGGAGGGGGACTCAGCTCAGCAATCCGAGGAGGGCAGCGCCCTCCTCTCCTCACGCCACCCCTCGAGAGAATCCAGCCCGGGGACCGAGGGCACACGAGCCGCCTGGGCGTCGGGGCCGGCAAAAGGGAGCACGTGCGCGCGGCTCTTCCAATGGAGGCGCCTCCCGCCCGCCGGGCGGACCATGGCTCGCCCCGCCGCCGCCGCCGCCGCCGCGCTCTCTTCCCCCTCTTCTTTGCTAAAAGCCAAAGCCGGCGCCTCAGCACGTGCCGGCCGCCAAGCGAGGACGTCTCCGCCAGCGGCAGCGGCTGCCGATTCGGTGGTCGCGACGAAGAAACATCTCTCCTCGGGGTTGGGGGGGGGAGGAGAAGCCGCGGAGATACTAAGTTCGACGCGACGGATAAGGCGGCGGCGGTGGCGGCCGGAGGAGTTTTCTTTCGTTTAGCGGAGGTGGCGCTCACGATTCCCTGGGCGAGACGGAGCGGCGAAGAGACCGGGAAAGGGCTAAACTGGTGCGGTTTGCCACCGTCGTTGACCGGGCGTGACTGGACTCCTTTTCTGTCGCGGACGCGTAACTGGACTCCATGGAGCCAGTCCCACAACTTTTGAAGAAGCGGGCGGGCGGGCGGGCGCCTAGAAGGTAGGCAGCGCAGCGAACTCTCGGGGCGAGGGTCTCTCCCAGGGCGGAGCTCAAGTCCGGCGGACGCAGACTTCTCCGGCAGAGGCGGCCGGAAGGCGCGTGGTCCCTGCCTCTGCTTTGCTCCCTTCTTTCTCTCTCTTTATATAAGTGTATATACTGGCCCGCCCGCTCAGACTCCGCTCCGCTCTGCGCGAGCTTAACGAGGCAACTCGTGGTCCTTTCTCCCAGAGCTCCGGGCTCCCGGCCCCTCGCCACCGCCCCGCCTCAGTCTGCCCCGAGAGGATTCCGCCGGGTCCTAAGACCGACCCTTCATTTGCCGCCGCCGCCGCCACCCCTCACCCTCTACAGTAACAACCCGTTAGGAGCCTTAAAAGGTATCCTTTCGCCAAACCGTGTCACAGTGGGGATTCTGCACTGAGTTGAACCGAGCTTGTGATCTCTTTAAAATGTAATTAACGACCTATAACAGCAGTATAAACGACACTAACGGACACTAAGCACAGTTGTGGTGCTTAAAACGGAAAGACGCGAACTGAAAATATCAACCGAAACCGAGTCAAGAGAAGTGGCGGGAAAAAACAACCATCAACACCCCCTCCCCCCCTCAAACTCGGCATCGCTGCTTTTAGGGGATGTGCGGACCCCTCAATCAATGTAGTTTTGGGGGCTGTTGTCTTTAATGGACGATAAAACCTTCATATTTTAGGCGCCAAGAATATGCCCCACGGCTGAGGGAGACCCGATTGAGAGGGTTTCTCGACTCCCGCGTGTGGTTTGGGGAAACCTCTTTCTGCCCTTTACTAGAAATAGGAGATGGGACTAGAGGGAGAGTAAACAGGAGGGTTTCCTTACTCTCTTATGCGGCTTTATCCCGCGTTCTTAACTTTTCTTTCCACCTATCCTAAGTATCGTTATTGTGCCCTTTTGCTCTGGTTTTCGACTTCTGGCTGCAATCTTAAAAGAGACACTTTCCTGGGAGTAAACTTTGGGAAAGCCAGTGGGATTGACTTCGCAAACTTGTATAGAATGGCGCCGTTTCTCCAATCGGTTGAAACAGGTTCAAAAACAATCTTGGTTTTTAATTGTGGATTCTGCTCGGGAGTTGTTCCCTTCTTGACTTGTGACTGGTTTTTTTGGCGAGGGAGTGGGAGAATCCTGGGAAAGACCGTTGGGTTTTCTCCTACTTTGAAACCGCTTCGTCCTCTCGCAGGCTTTCACCGCGGAGGATTCAGGGCTCCGGCTGACTGTGCAAATACGGGAGAGCGCCTGGCTTCCTGCACCAGCGCCTCCGCAGGCGCGCCTTTAAAGAGATCCGCAGCTCTGCGCAAAGGTCCTCGGCTACAGGTTCTACTGTGGGATTTGGCCTTTCAAGCAAGCAACGGGGTGCCTATAGCGGATCAATGGGGGCCTCCGAGACGCCTAAGGAAAGCTCAGCAAAGCTGGTAGAAGTTGCTCAGCCCCAGGGCTCGGAGCTAGACGGGCGCTCGCGAGGAGGAAGAGAGGATGGCAAATCCGAGAGCTTAGAGGGACTTAATGCTTAGCAAACCTGCTGCTTTATTGGGATCTGCCTGACTGTGTATAAAATCTCAATCCATCCTGGCGCTTCTCCAAGTTGCCGCCTTTGTACGGTACAGCCTGCTTTGGCTGAGATCCCTCTCGCCTTGGTATTAATTAGTAATCGTCTGTTTTAAGGCTGGTTTTCATTTATTTCATGTGATTTTATTTACGGGATGCCTCTCGGGTTCCAAAGTCTTACGAGATAATTTGCTACCACCATCATCAACATCTTCGTTTATAGACCGATCATGCGAAGTCGCGCTCGGACCGGGTTGGCGGGGTTTATCGCCCGAAGAACGCGCGCCGAAGTCGATCGCGGACGACTGAGGTCCTCCCGGGGAGGATATCGGGTGGCGGAGAATCGGACTTTGAACTCGCCGGCAGACACTCTCGCGTCTCTCGAAGGCTGCGCTGAGATTCGGGTTGGAGCAACCGTTTCCCGAAATAAGTGGGGAGTGGGACTGAATTTAAAGACCGGAACCGATCGGAGCTGTTGGTCGGCCGCTGTTCTCCGCGGTGTTGCGCCTAGCTGAAGTAGCCGGATGAATTTATCCTCGCTCCCGTGGAAACAATCCGGCGTTTGGTGTTTTTTTTTGCTCCTGATGCAGACGGAAACCCGTACAGAGTGATGTGCTGGCCTCTCCTCGGTCCCTACTTGGCCGGCGTATAATCTCGGCGAGGGAGGAAAACGTCCGGGCGTTCTGCCTATAAAGCTTGGCGCTTTTAATGATCCAAAGCTGGGTTTTATCCCTAGATTATTATATAACCTTCCCCAAACGCGATCGTTAAAGCGCTTATTGTCGCGCGTTTCAGAAAGATACCCTAGTAGTCCGATCCCGAAGCGCGTTTACGCGGGAGTAAGCAACTCCATCGAGATTTGCAGCGGGTGTGCTCCCAAGAGGGGCGCTTCCATCGGAAGCCTCGGCTCTCCTGTTTGCCTTAAAGTGGAGCCAAGTCCTTAAAGTGTGCGTCGGACACATGCAAGTCCACAAGCCTTCCTTGGATCCGATCATTTAATTGGATCTGGTTTTGGAATAACTTCTGCATCTCTTTTCTCACCCAATTTCTTTGTGGGGGAGGAGACCTCTCTTAAATTAACACCCCCAGCCTTCTTTTCTAGTCAATCCCCATCCCATTGTCTGAATAATGAAAGCAACAGGTGTAGAGAAAGCATTCAACTATGGAGTATCCTCCCCCAGAGGTTGTTGTTATCGTTGGTTGAATCATAGGCAACTCCTGGTGAATCAGCCAAAAGAACCAAACACCAAATGACCCTAAAACTTTCTAGCAGAATAAGAAAACGATATCCATTACACAGTGTGGGCAGGTGGACAAATCCTTTCCTATCAATGGAATCAATAGGATGATGCGCATCCACAACAGGGAGTTATTCTTGGAGAACTGTGACTGCAAACATTGAGCTGGTGTTTTCATGTGCTCTCAGCTCTGGTCTTAAACCAGCTAGTGCTCTGCGAATTGTCCCTTCATGTTACAGTAAGTGTCCTGGGTCCCAGGCTGTTCAAAACTGAATGAGACCTGGAAAGGTAGAGGAGTAGCTAAGAGTAGTCTGAGGGGCTTGTTTCAGAGACATTGGCGGTGCTTTTTTCTTTAGGTGGTCCAGAGAATTTGCCTTTCAATGACAGCCAGAATAGCCAGGCAATGGTACATGATATTTGAGATTTCCCCAGCTGCCATTCTCCTCCTCCTTTTGAGCTGTGGTTGCCCTCTTATAGCATGAAAACTCAGCTTTCTTTAAGGTCAATTGTAGCCTTCAGCCTTTTTCCTTATGCAGAGTCTTCCATTCTGAAATCTGTTTGAAGACGGGTGCTTGCTTGTGCAATGGGCTCATGGTGACGGAAACATTGACTGAAACATATAGGGCAGGGCAAGGGGGAGTTTCCAGGGAGTTCCTCAGAGAAACCTCAGAGTTTATATGATACTTAATGCAGAAGCTCCTGCTCTTGTATCATCCAGGTGGACTGGCTGTCACTGAATTAATCAGTACAGACTTCTTTGTGAACATTTAGACCAACTTCATGAAGATTCACCAGCCACCTAAACCAATACAATCCCAAAGCTGTGCATAGAAGTAGACCCTGTTTTAAATAACTGGGCTAAAATGCACCTTATTACTTCAGTAGATTTCTAAATGCGTTGTTGTATTGTAGAAACGAAGTGTTGTGTTTCCAATGAAACTGAATTGCTAGCTAGCATCACCAAATGAAAATTGCCTTTGCTGTATTTAATCACTGAGAAGTTAATTCAAATGCAGTACATTAAAACATTTTAAAAGTTGATTTACTGTCCGAGCCAAAGTTTTACTGCAAGCTAGTCTTACAGTCACAAAGGACCAAACTGTTTTGAGGTGGGGTGTCTTTTGAAACAGCAGTTCAGATTTGAGGTGGGTTTTTTGTGGGGGTCACTGTTAATAAACTTTAATAGTTAAAGAATTTAATAATTAAAAGTTGTAAACGGTTTAAGACAGGCACTATAAGAATGATGGCACAAGTGAAGATAATGGAACAAGAAGTGATATGACCTGATTTAGATCAGGACCAGAAATATAGAATGCCATCACTATCAGTCATTTTCTCTGGGAAATTAGAGCACTAGCCTCCTTCTTCTAGATTCATAGAAAAAAATGAGAAAAGTTTGAACATTTAAAAGAAAACTGCAAATCTCTGTTGAGATTGGATTGCATTTGTCTTTATTGAGTTAGGAAACCTATTAGTTAGGAAACCTATTAAAGTTAGAACCTTACCTGCTCTTTCAATACTTGAAATGGTAGAGATACCTTTGCCCCAAGGTCGGTTCCTGGACCTTATCATGCAATTTATTTGGCACCAACACAAAAGTAGCTGCCTTTTCCTATACTATAGTGGTATTCTTTTCCCAGTCTAACCTGCAATGCTAAGAATCTTTGATGGTTCTCCATCTGTGTACAGGCCACGCCCAACCCTGTTTAACTCTGACTTCAAACAAGGTCAGGGAAGTGCTTCCAATAGCTTTGTGTTTGAGTTAACTAGGACATGTTTGTGCTTGGGAATAGCATCTGAACATCTCTTTTCTTCCTCCCACCCCTTAGTATATAAAACATTTACCATGTGTTGCTTTCCCAGTAGAGGGGGAAATAGGCATCTTTACACTTAGCTAAGGTTGCCAGTAGTTAGAGAGTATTCTTTCATACCCTGGCTTTACACTGTATTCCACCTGTCCTGTGAAATGCAAACTCATTTGTTGTGGAACTTGAACCAGTGCTGTCTATTTTATTGCTATGTTTTAAAATATATTTATTTGGCTGTGTTTTCATTGTTAGACATTTTGAGCTCCATGTGTTGTTTGAGAAGGTGGGATACAAATTAAGTAAATAATGAGAAGTATTTTAAAAGAAGTTAGTGTAAGAATATGAACTGATTCTGTTAAATATACAAATCACAGAAGTCTTAGCCCATTATATCTTAAGTTTTGTATCTTTCATTTTCTTCTATATATTACCACGAGTGATATAATGTCATGAGGCAAAAGAAATATCTCCCCATTTCTTCACAAATCATTCTGTCCTAGTCTAAATTAAAAAATCATACACATATACACACACACACACACACATACGTCTGTCTGTCTATCTATCTATCTGCCTATCTCCTGGTCAAATAAATCCACTTTATATTCCCTCCATTCACTCTTAAAATGCTTGATGTTCAAGCATATCAAATAGTATCTCTGAAGTTAATTCTTATTTCCTCTTTGTCTCCTTTCAGGAATACTCTCAGTAGTTTAACAAGTCTCTTTTGTAAATCAAAGATAAGAAAGTTTTCCAAATCTCTCTTCTAATTTGTTCTATATGTCCTTTTTAGATATTAAGGCATCAGCTTGTTTCATACATAAAGCCATTGTGACATCCTTCTCCATGTATGGCAATTTTAATTCAATTTTAGATACTCAGCATATTTTTCTATATCACTCTTGTAGTTTGTTATTATTTTCAAAGTCCATTTTCCAATCCACATTCAAATCAACTTTGGTATTTAGTTTATCTAGTAAAATCTGTTCTTCTTCTTCTGTATCCTCTGTTATAACTATTTTTATAGTGCCAGACAATCTTGAAAGAAATTTCTGAAAAAATTGTTGCCAGTTAGCCTTGATTTATTCTATCATTAAATAGTATTGTCAAATAGTATCCATTATATTAATGGGTCTTTTTTTCTTTAATTTTAATCTTTAGTTCTCTCTAGTTCCCTCTAATCAATCATCAAAGTCCCTTATTATATGTTTATTTTCCGATCAGGAGGATTTCTTATAGTTAATTTCAAAATCTTCATGGATTCTTTTATAAAAATTTAAACAATCTATAGGAAATAATCTTCCAAGTCTAACCCCTTAACTTCCCCAAATCCAGTCATGTGATTCACTCTCCTTTTTCCTGTTTTTTAAAACATAAAGTTTTCATTTTTAATCTTTGAACATCCAGGGTGAAAGGAAATCATTCTGGCATGATAAAAATTGCCTTTCAGAAGCTTCTTAAAATTCAGAAAGTCAATAACAAGCAACTTCCTAACATAATTAAGAAAGGAAATGGGCAAACCCACCTGCCAAATGAAGTCACTGAACCACAATTTAGGCTGGATTACTATCTACATGGTGTGCAAAAGAGACAATCAACAAGCCAAAAAGGGAACACGAGGACCCCAAAACCTCCCTACCAATAATCAACACCCAGTTGAGCATAGATTAACACCAAGATTAACATCTGACCAACAATCAAAAAGTAAACAATACTCCAATCAAGGAACTGCCAAACAAGCTAAAAGTAAACAGTCCAACCAAAGAAACTCCAAGACTGACAGCGCAAGCCACTAGAATATAAACTGAGAGCAAATCCCACTCCCTACTAACACTGATGATCTTATCTAGTTTGGATAATGAAACGTCTGCAAGAAAACAACCAAGATCAGAGATGACCTAGGATCCCACATATCAGCCATATACAATATTCTCCTTTATAAGATCGTTTTTCCCTCGCTTCCAGAGCTCTCTAAAACCCACTGGAGATCATTGTTTTATGATCTCTTCACAGATAGGCTTTGTATCTGAAAACTATTTAGTAGTGAAAAGAAATACGTTCTTATGTTTATGCCATTACTTTCATTACCTTGAAAATAAGTTGTGACAAATACATTTATCCAAATCTGTAATAAGGAAAAAAATAAGATTAACACTGATTTAATTTATAATAAGCATCATAACATAGTGAAACAAGATAGAATTTATGAGAAAGATAATGTTCATTATATTTCATAGACAAAATAAATTATTTACTGTAGTGTTATTGTGACTTACCAAACCAGTTATTTAATTTGATTAGCTGTCAGTGATAGTGAAAAATCAATATTCTTACAAATTCAGGAGCAGCGAGAGCCAATCAATATTAACTATGAACTAAAGAATCTCATCAATTAAAGAATTGTCTACTTTTATGAGTGCTCCTGGATAATGTGATAATGTCTTACACTTCAGTCATTTGTATTTTAAGACTCAAGGAATTCCCCTCTCTGCCACATCCTTGTAATCTTGATTGTCAAGTGGAGAGTAAGAGGTATTTCACGATAGCTGCCCTAGTCAATTAATAACTACACAATAAATACAGTTTGAATTATGCCACTTTCATCCTAGAACAAATACTTTATTATTATTATTGTTATTATTATTATTATTATTATTATTATTATTATTATTATTATTATTATTATTATTATTATTATTATTATTATTATTATTGTTATTGTTGTTATTGAGAAACCTCTCATCTTTTGTAGTTTGTTCCTAATCTCTAACCCCATGATTTTATAGATTGGACTGGCATTTGGATGCTAAGATTTGAGGTTGCTATGATCAACAATTGACAAAGATTATTATGTACATCTCTTAAACACACAAAAATGTTTTGCAGTCTATTGCTTTCTATAAAACAGACTTTTCATGTTCTTTATTATTTTTATAGCAGCCCCTGTTTGGTCAGTAATATTAGTGTCTAACAAAGAATAAACTGAAGCTAAAATAACGACAACTTTTCAGTGAGTCTAACTTATGTAAGATTGTCATATACACACTAAACTAAGAATGATGTAGAGAAATTACTTGTATCAGTGAGAATTACTGATGGGTGATCCTTGCAGAACTACCTGAGCTATGAATCAGCAATTTAAGTACACATTTCCTCCTTATTACAATTCACAAAGTTGCCTTTGGCCAGTCATACAGTCTCAGTTTTCCATCCCTAACTTGGAGAAAATAATAGATATGAATAATATCACTAAGCTACTTTGTAAATTTATCAGTCACAGCACAACAGCAGGATAAAACTTTAATTTGCTAAAATACATATTCTATGGTACTGTGTTTCTAGCCTTCTTTACTGTTACTCTGAAATTGGCTATTTGTTATATAATTAAATTATACTTTTTTAGGTAAATGGAAATTATGGTTTGATTGCTGATATAGTGGCAAAAGCACTGGCCTCTACCATCATCTTTATTTTCAAATAAAACTCCTGAGTGTGCTGCCATAAACTTTTATGCAGTTTTGCAGAAAATTAAAATGGTAGATCCCTGCAGCACTATGCTTGGCTTGAAGAATATCTGTCTGCATAGGCAAAGAATAAAGATAAAGCAGGAACTAAGAGGATGCAAAATGTAATTTAGTACAGGTAGTCAATCATTTGTTTAGTGACCATTCAAAGTTACAATACTGGAAAAAGTGACTTTTTCACACCTACGACTGTTGCAATATCCCCATGGTTTTTGTGATCAAAATTCGGACGCTTGGCAACTGGCATGTATTTATGACAGTTGCAGTGTTCCGGGTCATGTGATTAACTTAAGAAAGGTTATCAAATGCGGTAAAACTCACTTAACTGTTTTACTTGGCAATGGATATTTGGGGCTCAGTTGTGATCATGAATCATGGACTACCTGTAAATCCATATTTTGTCAATAATTATTTTTTCCTTAAGGCAGTCTGTTTGTTTGAATGGGCAGCCATTCTTGCTACCCTCGGATTTAATGGAAGTTGCCAGGATTCTACTATCAGTTTTTTTTTTTTTTTTTAGTAAATGGAATTGAGAGAGAATGGCTTCTTGCCCTTGCTGTAAATACAACATATATTTTCTCTGTCAAAACTTCAGTGGAGAAAGAAGCTTTCTGTAAAGGGGATCGAGCCCATGGCAAAATCTTAACTTATTTCTTTATTCTATCAAGATGTACCAATAAACTGAAGTCAGTGTATTATAGCGTCTTAAATCATGGGTTTTAACCTGACAAGCCAAATGTTATATTTAAGTGTAACAAAGAATACTGGCATATTTTGGGTCATCATATCTAAATCAGCTTAATCTTGTATAATCAGGAATAATCTCATGTACTTCATCTTGGAAAATCAGAAAGGAAATGTGTCCAATTCATTATTGTGGTTTTTTTTTAAAATGTTGTATTAAAATCCCATTTCTCATATTTGGTTTGGTTTGGTTGTTCTTGTTGTTGTTTTTAGAAAATATATAAGTTACGATATAAAACTAAATAATATAACAAGAAATTTGCAACTGCAAATAATTCTGGTCTAATAGGGAGTTTTTCTTATAGCTATCTTCCCTTTTTTCTTGTTTTGTTTTATATCTGACATTACTTTACTCTCTGAAATTATTCGATTTGTCCATAAGTAATCATATTTCATTTGTCTTCTGTTTTAGATCCATAAACTCTGCAGAGAGTATTTTCCTTACATGCTTTCTTGTTATATTCTGAAATACCGAATTGTACAGCCGGAGAGAGAAAATTGATGAAATTTTCTGGATCTTTGCTGACTTTTTTTCAGCAACATGACAAATACATTTAGGTCTTAGCAGTAATTCCCCCAAGCATTAACTGCAAATACTGTCAAAGTAGAAGAACCATTTATTTTGCTAAAAAAATAAAAAGCCAGCTTACTTTTACTTTTAAGTATTTGCAACTAGAAGAGTTATGCAGTACTTTGGATTGGAAGGCGAGAAATTACTTTGGAGTATGCAAGAGTACAGCCTCCTAAAGCAGCTGCATCTTTACCTGGATTTATGTGGCTGTCCTGTGCAGCTGCTGCACAATCCTTAAAAAAAAGTACAATTAGTTTCAACAGTTAGAGACAAGTGCCAAGTATGCATACCCATATATTCAAAACCTCTTTCTACCTTCAAATCCAAAGATGGTAGATGGCGCTGCTCAAAAGTGCAGGGCTTTGTTTGGGAAATTCATTTTTTGTTTTGTAAAGTCAGTGAAACTTACTAAGAAATGACAACTATTTCCATTTCTTAGCTTGCAGTTTGTTTGTTTTTTTAAAGTATGTGATTTGTATGGCGCTCAACTGACACACAACTCTGGGCATCTTATGTAATGTGTGATTTTTTTTTAAAAAAAGGCTCACCTCCAGGACTTACTATAACTGAGGCAACCACATTCCAATTCAAAATAATTCTGAGATAACTTATCCATTATTTTGCTCAATGCCTGGAGAAAAAAAAAAGCCCCAAATGTTCAAAACCTTACAAAAGGCTGGGCTGTCTGAATCTTGGGAGTGAAGGGCTATGCTGGACCAATGGCAGGTGCTGTCGCAGAAAAAGATCCCATGAAATCATGGGATATGAAGCATGTTCACTCGAATAGATCTTGTGGGACACTGTAAGCAGTTGGTGACAGTAGGTCCCACAAATAACCCCACTTTGAACTGTGGAGGACTTTGTAAATGATGAGTAGTGCCCTGAATTGCATTCAGAAGCCTAACGGGAACCAATCCAGCTCTCAAAGTAGTGGACATACACAGTATATTCATAACTACTATTCCACTGCATATATGATTGAAGCTTCCAAGACAGCCCCATGTGAAGCACACTGCAGTAGTTAAACATCCTCTGAAACCCCAAAGTGTCCACCAGTACCTGCAGTACAGTGATCAAGCCTTGCACCAAGAAGTCTTTGTACACAACTTGAATGACCCAACCATGACAAAGTATTGACGGTAACATCCTGAGCAATCCCATGTGATACTTCACAATCAGTTATCTGAAGCAGCATTTCTGAAAGCCACCAGTGTCTCTTAGATTATCACAGCCACTTCAATCCCTCTGCCCTGGAGTGATGATTGGTGCTGTACACAAAACTCAGCTGGGCGTATTACTGAAGTACCATTCATATTTGTATATCAAGGAATACTGAATTTGAACTTCCCCTAAAATGTGAAACTTCCAAAATGTCTTTGGTTCATTTAGTAATAAAACCTAGAATACTCCTTGTACTAAGTTGGACTATTGATCTATTTCAATATTGTCTACACAGAGTGTTCTGCTTCCAGCTCCCCCCCCCCAATTAGACCAATCTTGGCATTTTCCAAAAGCAAATCCTGAATAATGGTCTCCCCCATCTCTTGGCTATCCTATCTCTAGAAATTTGGTCTAATGATTAAGACAACAGACTAGAAAGCAATAGACCCTGAGTTATAGTCCCGTTTTAGCCATGAAAGCCAGCTGGGTGATTTGGGGCCATCACTCTCTCTCTCTCAGCCCAATCCATCTCACAGGATTGTTTTGGGAAAAATAGGAGCAGGAAGATGTGTTGGATATGTTTCCTACCTTGAGTTATTTGTAAAAAATAATGAAGGGGGGAGGATATAAATGAAAAAACAAAAACAAATATATCAAATAAAGTAAGGAAAATACGATTTCCAAATATTACACTGATACTGCAATGGGAGTTGAAGTAATAAGAAGTATTAATATTGCCTTGATAAGTAAACTCTGTTTGAATTGCACACCAATTATAGTTTAATGCAATTATATCACAATAAATATGAACAAAAACCAGTTTATTGATAACTTTGTTGCAGTGAATTTTTGTAATTGTAACATCATGCAACCATTGCAACATGATGCACTTATTTTTAATTTCTACAGCATGGATACATCTAGCAGCTGATCCTGTGGCAATTGAACTGCCTCATACTAATTGACCTATAAAACTTTAAATTACAAAGATGTGCATACCTTTCAATCCACTGTCCCATTATGGCCTTCAGGAGAGGTTTCCTTTAGTATGCGTATTTATCAGATTGCTTTGACTATTTGAATTCAACTGGACAATGGCCACTGATGCCCACTTCTTCATTTTATGGAGGAGCAATGTAAAACTTTTGCACTAATTATTCCCTTAAGAAATAGTGTGTACTTTCATGGTGACTGGGCAAAAATTGAAAATGAAATGCGAGATTCAGACCACTGAAATCAGTAATAAAAATCCATTACACATCGGATAGAGCCATACATTGAATCTTGCACAGATTAAAAATAGATTGATTTTACATACTCATGGCACTTCATACCCCTTTACTTTCTGCTGCCAAATTTCTCAAGACAAGGTTGATTGGGAGAGTTTTTTGGGGAGTTCTTTTGGAGCACTGGAACATGGTGAACATATGTTTATGAATAGTATTCTTATGCCTTTCAGTGGTATGTTGAACAGAGGCACAGTACTGTTCAATATCTTATAGCAATGTTATGACCTACTTTCCAAAGAGTTTGTTTTGAATAGGAGAGGATTATAAAAAGGCTACATTGTTTCTAAGATCTCTCGCAGGATTGTAGCTCTAGAGGAATTCTGTTTTACACCCAATTTTGAGTAAAGATTATTTAGGCGAATTCCAAGAAAAGTGCACCACATAATCCATTCTATGCAATTTATTTCTGGAGAAGATATGGGTGAGATCATCTTTCTATTATTTTTTGTACACCCTCTTCTTGTGTGTAATTTGATCTTGATAGTAACTGAATGTGTAACAGTGTTTTAATTCATTTGTGATTTTTAAAGTGTACTTTTTAAGTCAACCATCGAACCTTTGAAGCCAGAAATGGGGAAGAAAATTAAATCGTTAAATACATTTCTCATATATGGCCTTATTTACCAATTGTAAAATGCAGGTTGTCTCACAGAAAACAAAAATAAACTTTAAGCAAATTATGATTAAATATAATAATTAGATAGCTAAATGATAATTAGTTGATTGTTTATGAGGATGTTTCCTTTTTCAGCATAATCCTGAAGTATTTTTGCACATCTCTATATTTAACCCCAGCTAACAAAACACCTAAGAGATTTGTAGAAAAGCCCTTGGAATTATTTGCATAGTATACATTGCAATTATTTACCCTAATTTGTTGCACATACATGGACCCCTTCATTTTTAATAACATTGTCTTTTGGCTGTAAAACTTGATATCATGGTCAATGTATTCATTGTTAAAATGCCACAAAACTCTTGGTTGCTTTTGTTGGGCCAACCAAAATGTTTACCTCTTCTTTAATTCCCTATTTTCCTTTCAGAAACAATGCCCATGTGATTTAGTAAGATAAAGTGATCTCATAGCAAATTGTTGGATTTTCAGACAAAGTTCTAAAACCAAATGCCAGATTGCCTGGATGAATTGTAAATTAATTATTGATAGGTAAGAACCATAAATATTATTCAGTATTTATTTATTAATCAAATGCATATGTAACAGGATACTACTTTTTTAGCAACTAAAAATCAACAAACCCATGATAAGATGGGTTTCTTGATTTATATTATTATTTATTATATTATTATTATATTAATATAGGCAACTGTATCTTTCACTGAAGCTTGATCAGGTGCATCTTTTAAGATTGTGTTTATGTATGTATTTTGGTTATTGATTGTAATAGGGTATAATTATAATACCCTATACTGTAAAGTTTCTGGCTGAGGAAACTTCTAAGGATTCTCCAGTTGGTTTAACTTTTACTCTTAGCATTGTCAATGATAACATTTCAAATCTTCATGGATAATCTTGCATATGTAAATATGTGCTTTGGAATTTTGCCACCAGAAATACTCCAGTGTATACCCAAGCTTCCCCGGTGCTAATTTTAAAATAAAGCTGATAATAATGTTGCAATTTTAGCATTTTAAATCATCAGTCAGCATAAAGCCACTCCTTTGGAATTACTAAATTTTAATGATTAGGGACAGCTAATTTTGATTCTAAGGATTTGATTCTAAGGGCTTCTTTCTGCGTGCACTTATTACTTTTTCTTTTCACACACACACACCAACAAACTCAGAAAACTACAAAACGCCAGAAACAAACTCCTCCCCCCTCACAGCCACACATGAAACAAACAGCGCACAACATCTCAGACAAGATCCTCACCGAAGCCGAAACCAATGTCCTTTTGAAAGGATTCAACTTTGCTGTCACTCCCAAACAAATCCACGCAGAAACCATTATATGTGGAGTTGAAACCAGCCTGACCAAAACCAACCCTGATGATGCTAACAGAATCAGACTTTAAATCACCAACATCCTCTGCACCAGCAAACCACCCAAAAGCAACTTATCCAAAGAAGAACAAACTGCACTACTTAACCTGAAAGAAGACACCAGCATAATAATCCTACCAGCAGACAAGGGCAACGCGACAGTGGTTATGAACATATCTGACTACCAAACCAAGTTAACCAACCTACTCCAAGACCCCACATACAAACCCCTAAACACAGACCCCACCACCTACCTAGAAAAAACCACCAGATCCAAAATAAAAGCCTCCCCCATCAGCGAAGAAATCCAGCAAAGAATCATACCCAGAGAGAAATCATCCAGATGCCCTAAGCTTTATGGTCTCCCCAAGATACACAAAGAAGGAACCCCTCTTAGACCAATAGTCAGCTCCATAGGCTCAACTCTACAAAACCTAGCCAAATTTCTCGCCAAACAACTACAGCCCTATGCAGAATCCATCAACTCACATGTAAGAAACTCATTCCAGTTCATTGAGATCATAAAGAAACAAAACTTACAGCCCAGCGACCTACTAGTGAGCTTCGATGTCATATCCCTCTTCACCCAAGTGCCTATAAAAGAAGCCTTGACAGCTATCCAAAACAAATACAACCCCCCCAAGCACATCCTAGATCTGACCAACCACTGCCTATCCAATACATACTTCACCTACAATGGACAAAAATACAAACAAATAGAAGGAGCCCCCATGGGATCACCCCTCTCACCTGTCATCGCAAACCTCTACATGGAACACTTTGAAACACAAGCTCTAGAAAAATATGATCACAAACCCAAACTCTGGCTCAGATACGTAGATGACACCTTCATAATCTGGCCACATGGGAAAGAAAAACTGAACAACTTCACACACCTCAACAGCCTACACCCCAAAATACAATTCACCATGGAAACAGAAGCTAACAATCAACTTCCCTTCCTAGATGTCTTAGTAAACAAAAAATCCAATGGCTCCCTAGGACACACCATCTACCAGAATAAAACACATACAAACCGCTATCTACACGCACTCTCACACCACCACCCAGCACAGATCAATTCCGTAGCTGAGACATTCATCTCCAGAACAAAATGCTTAGCCAACGAACACCTAAAAATCAAACTACACACTCTCACTAACGTACTAACAGCCAATGGATTCCAAAGAAAGAAGATTACCCACCTAATCCAAAAAGAAACCCCAACCAAAATCCAAGACAGAGAACAAGAGAACGGCAAAGCCCTCCTCCCATATATAAAAGGCACTACAGACAAAATCAGCAAGATCCTCCAAAAACATAACATTAAGACAGCATTCTGCACAAACAGAAAAATATCCACCATCCTAAGAAACCCTAATGATAAAATCGAGTTAGAAAACCAAGGAGTATACGAAATCCCATGCACCGCCTGCCCCACCACATACATCGGACAAACCAACAGAAGAATAAGTGCAAGCATTGAAGAACACAAGAACTCAATCAAAAAAGAAGAACCGACCTCTTCCCTGGTCCAACACCTCAAAGCCACAGGACATGAGATTGACTTTTAAAAATACCAGAACTATTGCCAAAACCGAACACTTCAACAACAGAATAATCAGAGAAGCCATAGAGATAGAAAAACGCTCACACAGCATGAATAAACAAGATGATACCTCCCGCCTACCAGCCATTTGGAAACCCGCCCTCACTAACAAACAAGTACGTAACATGAAGAATGACACCAGACCCACACCCACGAGGGCCACACAAGATGCTACCACCACACCTCCACGTAGAAAGCAGACTCACACCCACACAGACACGACCACGGACCAGAAGCCGTACCACAGCTGCATCACTACCCGCTTCAAACCCCTCCGACCCATACATGAAGCGAACAGACGCCCACCATGAAGATGTGGCATGACCACAAACACGAAGCCAAACAACAGGATCACAGCTCACCAGCACAAATCCCCTGGCAACTAAGACTAACCTGAGCACAACCAAGCCCCCACCTGAACAGAACACACCCCCAGCCAATCAGAACACAGACAACCCCCCAACCAATCAGAACACAGACAAACCCCCAACCAATGAGAACACACCCCCACCCAATCAGAACACAGCCAAGCCCCCACCCAATCAAGTCACACCCCCACTAGCAGTTAAAAGGAAGTAGCTGCAAGCTCACATTACTCTGAGAAGCACAAAGCCGAAGACACAAGCCTGAAGATGACGAATGAGATTTCATTGAAACGTTGCCAAGATACTTCCAATTTTACGCGGGAGAAAACCCGAATAACCAAAGATCCATATGTGTGTGTGTGTGTGTGTGTGTGGTATTCAGCTTTGTTCGGGTATTTTCCCACGTCATTATAGTTGTGCTTTTAAGATGAACACAATACAGAAGCCTGATGATGGGAGATGAGATTCTGCCGAAACGTTGCTACAACTTTAAAAGCACAACTATAATGACGTGGGAAAATACTCAAACAAAGCTGAATACCATACATGTAAGTACCGAAAACTTAAAAATGAATATATATATAGATAATATATATATATATATATATATATATATATATATATATATATATATATATATATATATATATATATATATATATATATATATATATGTTTTCTTAGCAAAATGTCTGTTGGTATTTTCCCACGTCATTGTAGTTGTTCTTTTAGTTGTAGCAACGTTCAGCAGAATTCATCTGCCATCATCAGGCTTCGATGTGCGTCTGATCAGACTTTACAGTGGTTTCAGATTTGAATTTGGGGCAGCCTATTGCTGTGCCAGAATGGTTTTTCTTCATCCTGATTGGTTGGGAGTCTTGGTCTGTGTTTATTGGTCTCGAGTTTGCTGTGTTCTGCTTGATTGGTGTCTCTAATATCTTCTGTCTGTTTTTGGCTCCACACCACAAGCCAGGCAAACACCTGGGCACAAACAGATCCCCCTGATACCTCCAGCTCAAACACATCCCAACCAGGCACCCAGATGAAACCCAGCTTCCTAACTAATGATAGCCGTCCATTTACCCGAAGCCAAGCTGCACTAAAGGCCTCCATTAAAGCAACACAATGCTGCCAGCCAATCAAGATACAAAAAGAGCCAAAAACAGACAGAAGATATTAGAGACACCAATCAAGCAGAACACAGCAAACTCCGAGACCAATAAACACAGACCAAGACTCCCAACCAATCAGGATGAAGAAAAAACCATTCTGGCACAGCAATAGGCTGCCCCAAATTCAAATCTGAAACCACTGTAAAAGTCTGACTCACAGACGGACACAATACAGAAGCCTGATGATGGCAGATGAGATTCTGCTGAAACGTTGCTACAACTTTAAAAGAACTACAATGACGTGGGAAAATACCGAACCAAGCCGAACACCATACATGTAAGTACCGCAAAACTTAAGAAAACATATATATATATATATATATATATATATATATATATATATATATATATATATATATATATATATATAGACATAAGACATAAGACATAAGACATAAGACATAAGAATTTATTTGTCATTACACTCGCAAGCGGGTGCAACGAAATGAGGTGCTCTTCCACAAGTAAAACTGGACAAACACCACTAAAAAAGAAAAAAAAATTAAACTAAACACAACCAACCATACAATAATCTCTATACAATTTAAAAATGTAAATACCCCACTACTCTCAGCCATTAGACTCCACAAAAATCTTATGACCCTGCATTCAGACTCAAAACTGCACTTGGATAAAAACTGTTCTTAAATCTGGTCGTCCTTATTCTTAATACCCTAAATCTCCTTCTCGATGGTAATAGTTCAAAGAGCTGATGTCCCGGATGAGAGGAGTCATTCAATATGTTAAGTATTTTCCTCCTACATCTATTCCTATACAGTTCTTCCAAAGAGGGGAGTGAGCAGCCAATGATGTTTTGGGCCGTCTTGATCACCCTCTGAATTGCCTTTTTCTCTGCCACTGTGCAGCTCGAGAACCATACACAGAGACAGTAGGATAATATACTCTCAATTGAACTCCGATAGAAGGTAATCAATAGACTCTCAGCCAGTTGTTGTTACCTAAGAATCCTTAGTAAATACAACCGTTGTTGTGCCTTCTTAATTAAAGCAGCGGTGTTTGCCCTCCAGGTCAGGTCATTTGTAATGATGGTCCCGAGAAACTTACATTCAACCACCTGTTCCACACGAACTCCCTCTATATACAGTGGCTGAATGTCTGCTCTTTTTTTCCTATAGTACACTATAACCTCCTTAGTCTTCTTAATATTAAATAGAAGATTATTATTTTTGCACCAGCGGGATAGCTGTAATACCTCATCCCGATATGCAGACTCATCATCCCCAGAAATAAGTCCTACAAGCGTAGTATCGTCTGCAAATTTCATTATCCTATTGTTGGGATGTTTATTTGTGCAATCAGATGAATAGATGGAAAACAGTAGTGGACTAAGGACACAACCTTGTGGAGTGCCAATGCTAAGTGTCTTGACAGTAGAAGTATAATCATTCAGTTTAACTCTTTGTGGATGATTTGTTAAAAAATCCAATATCCATAAACAAATAGAATCTGGAAAATCTAGATCTTTGAGCTTGGCTATTAATCTGTGCGGTATGATGGTATTGAAAGCAGAACTAAAATCTGCGAACAACATTCTTACATAATTCCCCGGTGTTTCCAAATGGGATAAGACCATGTGAAGCACAGTAATAATTGCATCCTCGGTTGATCTATTTTCTTTGTAAGCAAACTGAAGCCCATCAAAGGAATCGGGAAGGCAGGAGATAATATAATTTTGAACTAGCTGCCCAAAGCACCTCATTAAGATGGAAGTTAGTGCCACCGGCCTATAGTCGCTCGGACCATTTATAGGCAACTTTTTAGGCAGTGGAACGATGGTGGAAGCCTTGAGACACACAGGAACCACACATTGTGTCAAGGATCGATTAAAAATTTCGGTCCATACCCCAGCTAACTGATCAGCACAATCTTTTACCACCCGACCAGGAATTGAGTCGGGCCCAGCTGACTTTCTGGAATTAACCACCTTCATTGTCTGCCTCACATCCTGCTCATTCACAATGAAGGGGAGGCTCTGCTGAGTAAATGATGGCAAAGGGACAGTTTCAGTTTGATGGATCTCAAATCGAGCAAAAAAGTTGTTCAACTCCTCAACCACCGCCACACTACCATCCGAAGAGACCTTTTTTGCTTTATAGTTCGTTAGTTGTTGAACCTGCCTCATGTTATTACTGAGAAAGCAATCTTCAATTCTCCTCTTATATTCGGCCTTAGCTTGCTTAATGCCTCTCCTTAAGTTCGTTCTTGCAGCACTATAATCTAGATCATTCCCAGACTTAAAAGCCTTATTTCTTGCGTACAGCAAGCGTCTAACCTTCCTGGTCATCCAAGGTTTTTGATTAGGATAAACCCGGATTTGTTTATCCACCGTGACAGTATCAATACAGTGTGCCATATACCCTAACACCGCAGCCGTGTGATCATCGAGATCAGGATGATCAAGAACTTCCCAGTTTGTCTGTTCGAAGCAGTCCTTTAGCTGCTCCATAGCTCCCACTGGCCAGCTTTTCACCGTCTTGACTACCGACCCTGCCTGTTTTCTCAGAGGAATATATATATTCTTAAGTTTTCACGGGTACTTACATTTTCTTAAGTTTTTGCGGGTCCTGTTACTTATATATACAGTATATACATACATACATACATACATACATACATACATACATACATACATATATATGTGTTATCTTAAGTTTTCGCGGGTATTTATATGTATGGTATTCAGCTTTGTTCGGGTATTTTCCCATGTCATTATGGTTGTGCTTTTAAAGTTGTAGCAACGTTTCGGCAGAATCTCATCTGCCATCATCAGGCTTCAGACAAACACTATACAAAAGCCTCATAATGGCAGATGAGATTCTGCCGAAACGTTGCTACAACTTTAAAATCACAACCATAATGACGTGGGAAAATACCCGAACAAAGCTGAATACCATACATACATACATACATACATACATACATACATACATACAATGGAGATATATCCATCCATCCATCCTTAGGCGGAATGAGAAGTCCACTCTGCAGTAATTGTCAGTAGGAGCGAAATTTTACAAAATCTGTTGGAAGATCGATAGATTAAATAATTTGAAACTCATCATTTTAATCTGCAGAAAAATTGGTACCATTTAAATGTTCTTCCTTAGTATACAAGCAGATAACTTTGCATGCCAGACTCACATTATATGAAGTAAATCGACAAACCATGATAAATATTTTGTATTGTTGTCTTTGCAAATGCTCCATTTGGAAAGTATCCAAAGATACAATCCATCTATACCTGTTATTAAAATGGTGTGTAATTCTTTCATCTCAGCCTTGAATCATTTTCTGTGAAGTTTGTGTAACATCTCTAAATGTTAATAGCTTTCCTAAAAATGGACTGCTGTCAAAGCTGCATTTTACATCAAACTGTTCCAGACCTCTAATAAAACCTCTTCCAATTGAAGAACTGGCTTTAATATAAGGTGAGTATGCACAACTCCTAGATTTATATGACATGCAGGAGGAGGTGGGTGTAGACATAAGAAAAGAAGGGAAGGAACTGATCTGAGGAAAGTTAAGGGGTAAAATGGGTGCAATATATCTCTAAATTCCCCAAACACAATAAATGATTACTTTTTTTAAAGCATTACCCACTCTGGCAATTCATATGCAGGCATAGGCTGCACGTTTCCTCCTGATGTAAGGCTTTGCAGTTGCATTAAAAAAAGTCTGGCAAAGTCTCAAAAATGTCATTTCATTTTGATGGAAATATTAATAGAAATAATTAAAATGGCCTTTACTTGGTTTCACTGTGATTTAGGAAGATTATTTTTAAAAAGTGCCCATCTTTGTGTTCAGCTGAGAGCTCTACAAAGCTGTTAGATCACAGGTGTCAAACTCAAATCGTGTCACATGATATATCAAGGCCTTTTGCCTTTGCGGAGCCGGGTGGGCGTGGCCTGCACCTGACAATCCAGCCTGCTGGCCACCAGTTTCAGAGGCCTGTCTTAGATCATTGACTTCCGTCAATAGTCTTTCATGTGCTAAACATTGTAAGTATCAAGCTAAACCAAAAATGATTTGGAAGAATTCAGCCAGAGTTCAGTTCTTTATTTGCTTACAAGTAACAGACAGAATCTTGCCAAACTAAACCCTTACCACTCCCAGCCTATAGATATAGCCTGGGAGATTCTAGGGAGTCTTGCCCAGAGTAGTTGAATTGGGCGGCATATAAGTTCAATATGTAACTCTGATTTCTGAATATGTACTCTCAAAATGGTGGTAACAATAAAACTTATTAGGCAACCTATGGGTTATCACTTTAGAGATTTTTTTTTTTACCTAAAAGGAGAAACAGAATTGTCCATTGAATTGGGGGAAGTTGGCAGGAAATGTCAAAAGTCTTCCTCACTATTCCTTTTTCCTCTACCTTCTTGCCTTCCTCCTTTCCTCCTTTCTCCCTGTCCCTGTTGCCCTGCCCTGCCCAGAGGTATATGGCTACTGTTGATTGAGGGAGGGAGGGAGGAATGGCACAAATGGCTGGGAAGCTGTCAGGAAATGCTGAAAATGGGGTTCATATGACAGCAGCAGTGGTAAAATAGTGGCAGCGGCAGCAGCCCAGTAGTGCTGAATTTTCCCAAAATCTTTCCCAACCCTCAATCTCTCTATAGTAATGGGTTAATGGGTCTAGCATTCTGTACTTTGGTTGAAAAAGCTTTGCTCTATGATGCAGCATTTCACACAGTTAAAGGTTACAGTTACAAGAATTTTGGTAGCATATAGAAGATGCATATCTGACAAGTCTTCCTGAATGGCAACATGTAATCAATTATCAATTACTGCTTCTTCATTGAAGTGTGGAAACACATTTTGAAAAACTACAGTGAACTATGGTCTTTGGGCTTTTTTCATGGCTTCTTTGATCAATGACTAGGCACAAACTATTGCAAGGACATCTCCATCCTTCAGTAAAGAGATGACAGATGTTGCTAGTTTGAAAGGCCAATGCAAGATGCAGCACCACCCATTTTCACTGAAGGGAGGTAACCTTCATTTTGTTTTACAATAAGGTTGATGAAATGCCTTACCTTCTTTTGGAAATCAATATACATCTGAACATTCATGACTGCGTATATCTGTAATTCTGGGTAACATACACCAAAAATATGAATGTTTGGGTTCTCTAGAATTTGCAACAATTTTGCCACAGTGTATGTACTTGTAGCTGGGTCCTCTTATCTTTTTTTCTCTGAAGAATCTATGGGAATACTTCCATACCCACAATCTTTCCCTTTCCCAAATGGGATCTAAATTTTCTGAGTAGTCTACTTTTTTCAGGGTTATTCTGATATTCAAATGATTGTGGATATTTTTATATTTTGGAATTTATCTCTAGCAGCAGACAGTGTTAATATATTCTGTTTCTTCCTCCAGTCTGGTCAGTAGATGAATCTCCAACCTATTGAGTTGTCACCAGTTGTGAAACAGCAATAATCTCTTCATCTTACTTCAGAGCAATAAAAAAATTGCTCGTTCCCCTCCAAAACTAATACGTTGTATAACTGGACACAGTAGTTCTGTTAGCTTAGTGGTTTATAGCAGTAACACCAGAAAAAAGCTCAGTATGGGTATGAATATAGCAAGTCACCAAACACAAAGGAAATACGGACTAAAAGAAGATCAGCTCTAAGCAATTCATTCATAAACACCAGGATACTGTCAACTGATTGAAACTGTTCTTCCTCTCTTGTTAACCATATGATGGTCAATCTAAGCATAGGAGCTGGGCTAGGAAGTAGGAATTGGGACAAGAATTCTACTAATTAGAAAAGAGCATGATACAACTGCAGAATCATAGTCAGCTTCTTCAGGATGATAAGAATGCTGGAAACATGTTTTTATTATTTAAAAAAAACTGTCCAGAGGCAAATGTCTATGGAGATTCTCAGTCATTCAGGTCATGGTGGTCCCCAAGGTACTTTTTAAAGAGGCAACTGGACTTTCTGATTTTTCTTTGAAGATGTTTCCATTCTCATTCAAGAAGCTTCTTCACCTCTGACTGGATGGTGGGGAATGGAAGGATTTATACTCCTTGCAGACAGCTGGTCATTTGCATTCTTTTAGCGAGTCATTAAGGCCACCTGGAGGTTTATCTGTGTAGTCAGGGTCACCTGTGTGGTGCAAATGGGTGTGGAGCCTTCTTGGAGCTGCTGAAAAGACTGTACTGTAGACCGGAGATAGATGGTGTTGTATCCTTCCCCCGCTGTTGTGAGAGAGCTGTTCAATTTTGACATAAATAGCCTCCATGACCCTTTTTTCAAACTAGTGGTGCTCTCTGTCCAAAATGTGGCCTTTGCTGTCTTCAAAACAGTGGCCTTTGTCTTTTAAATGCAGATGGACTGCTGAATTTAGTCCTGATGGCTATGTTCTCCTATGTTGTGCTATGCATTTATGAAGTGGTGGTTTTGTTTCCTCATCAGAGCTGAAGAAGCTTCTTGGATGAGAAGCGAAACATCTTTAAAAACCAGAAAATCCAGTTGCCTCTTGAAAAAACATCTTTGGGATGTCCAGAAGCCAAGTATTTTCCTGAAAAATTAAAGTATCTTCTGGAAGTATCAAAGGCTTCCAAAGAGAATGAATCAGTAAATAAGTTCTAATCCCCATTTTTCCCCAATGAAATCCTTGAATTTCTGGTTGTTATGAAAAAATATATATTATACAATGTTATTCATACAGATCAATACTGGAAGTTAGTCAAGGCCTTTGGAACACTATCACAATATGTTACTTAAGCATTTAAGTGGACAGTGATTTATTTGTCCCAAGCTTTTTAATTGTGTTTCTATTACTTATATTATCTTGTGCCATTTTAATGTGCTGTATACTATGGAATCATTTGGTTTCATGTTTTAAATGTTCTGATTTTAATTTTGTGAGCTGCTTTCAGTAGTATTTCCTGTTGGAGATTGGCAATCACTAGTGCTATTTATTTATTCTTTTGTTATTTTGTACTCATATTCAGCGGCTGATTATTTTTCTGGGAAAGTATAATGTGGTGATTTGCAAATGCCTTTTGTAAGCTGCTTTATAAAAATACATGTTAATATAAAAGCCCATAGAAAACTTCTAAAATGTGGAAGGGAGGGCCAAATATTTTGAATAAATAGTAAACATTTATTCTGATAAAACTGATGAATACGATATACAAGAAGAAACCTCTGCTTCTGTTATTTTGTAGTTCTTGGCTTATGTCCACAATTGACCCAGGAATTTAAGTTGGTAAATTTTATGACCATTTTTACAATGGTCATTAAGCAAGTCACCATGGTTGTTAAGCAAGTCATGTGATTGCAAGTCCAAATGCAGCTTGTCCAATGAACTTTTTTTTGCCAGAAAACAACAAAAGGCCTTGTAAATCACAATCATGTGACTATGGCACATTGTATGGGCCTGAAATGCAACCATGTGACTGAGGATTAGTGCAGCAGTCATAACTTTTTTTGCTGTGACTTCTCAGTTTCCTTCACTGGTCCAGTTTTTAAGAAGAGATTTGACAACCATTTGTCTGAAATGGTATAGGGTTTCCTGCCTGAGCAGGGGTTGGACTAGAAGACCTCAAAGGTCCCTTCCAACTCTGTCATTCTATTCTATTCTATTCTATTCTATTCTATTCTATTCTATTCTATTCTATTCTATTCTACTGTACTCTACTGTACTCTACTCTACTCTACTCTACTCTTTCACTTTTTACTACCAACCACATTGTTCTTGGCCTGTGCTGTCTTTGGAGTAACTTCTCTTCTGCCTGAGTTTCTCAGAAATCAATCTTTCAGCAACATCAGCAGTGATTACTAGTGCAATTTCAGGTAACTATGCTGCAGGAAGAGCAATTGTCTCATTACATTGATCAATGATACTCTCAGAAATATCAGTGCCAATCATTTCTAGGTAAACTCTATATTGGCCTTGACAGAATTTTGTGTCTTTTAAAAAATAGTTATATTTCTTCACTGGCATGTCTTGATGAAAAATAGGGTTTAAGGAATATATTCATTTAAAGTGTATAAGACTTCACTTAATTTAATACAACTGATATTTAACCCTTATTTGAGAGTTGTATACTATTTTATACTATTTGTTATACACACACACACACACACACACACACACACACACAAAATCATTGAATTTTAACCAAATTAGTATCAAATATGTATTCACTGCAATAGGCATGCTGACTGGGGACTTCTGGGAGTTGAAGTCTACACAACTTCAAGGTTGAGAAACATTGCAATAAGCAGTTTAATTCTTACAAAACTCAGGACCATTATTATGTAGATTGCATACATCAGCTGGGGGCCAAATGTGAGATTATTTATTTATTTATTGCAATTTAATTTTAGGGGGGGGGAAATCCCCAAACTATGATGTATCTAAACTCTAATTGCAGGGTACGGGGAGGGGGAGAGGAGATGTATCCAAATTTGTATCAGAAAGCTGGGGCTTCGCTACAGGTGTTTTGATCCCTATGGATGTTGTTGTCTAAAACAGGGGTCTCCAACCTTGGCAACTTTAAAACTTGTGGACTTCAACTCCTAGAGTTCCTGAGCTAACACGACTGGCGGAAGAATTGTGGGAGTTGAAGTCCACAAGTCTAAAAGCTGTCAAGTTTGAAGACCCTTGGCCTAAAAGATACCAGTATTAAGACTTGAATTTGAAACCTCTTAATCTACTTGAATGCTTTCTTGCCAGACCACTCCAGCTATTTAAATTCCTCCTTCCTTTAAGCATCTAGTTCCCCAAGCCAAGGGTCTTCAAACTTGGCCAATTTAAGACTTGTGGACTTCAACTCCCAGGATTCCTGAGCTAACATGACTGGAGAAGGAATTCTGGGAGTTGAAGTCCACAAGTCTAAAAGCTGTCAAGTTTGAAGACTCCTGCCCTAAGCATTCTTTTTTTTAGAACTAATTTGGGGAGGCAATAAGAAGGATGGAGCTATGGAGTATGTTCCGTGTAACGGCGTCCAGGGAACATACTTTTATTTGTGGTGGACGTGTCCATCCGCGCAGAAATTTTGGAGAAACATTAGAAATTGGATACTAAACATAACTAAACAAAATGTAAAACTTGAACCTGAAATCTTTCTGCTAGGTATGATAGATTCAAAAATGGGGGGGAAAAAATACCAATATTTAATCTTGCACATTATAACGGCAGCCAGAATAAGTTATGCACAACATTGGAAATTGTCTACCATTCCTTCAGAGGAGATGGTCATCAAAAAAATTCATGAGTGTGCAGAGATGGACAGCCTAACTAAACTACTAAAAAATAATCAAGATAGTGATTACTATAAAACATGGAATTGCTGGTATGAATGGTTAAAGAAAAGGCAATATTTGACAACTGGATAAGTTATTATGGAAGACGTGCTTTTAATTATAAATATTCTGTAAAATTAAAACATTAAAAGAACAAAGAAGGTACTGTAACAAGGTAGATCACATCAATGTTAGATCACATCAATGTTAGGGGAGAAAAAATGTGTGTAATCATCGCTCAATACCTGCTGTAAAAGTGTATGTGTGTGTGTGTGTGTGTGTGTGTGTGTGTGTGTGTGTGTGTGTTTATATATATATATATATATATATATATATATATATATATATATATATATATATATATATATATATATATATATATATATATATATGTTTTCTGAGGTTCTCATGGTATTTGTATGTGGATCTTTGGTTATTTGGGTTTTCTCCCGCGTAAGATTGGAAGTATCTCAGGCAACGTTTCGATGAAGTCTCATTCATCATCTTCAGGCTTCTGTCTTCAGCAAATCTTATATATTATATATATATATATATATATATATATATATATATATATATATATATATATATATATATATATATATATATATATATATATATATGGATCTCTTTTATTAGGTTTCCCCCCAAAAAAAAAAAAAATTACAGAAACCCTGTCGAAAAAACCCCCCCCCCCCCCCCCCCCCCCCCCCCCCCCCCCCCCCCCCCCCCCCAAAAAAAATATACATACATTACAACATACATATATTTGTCTATATGTTTGTATGTTTTAAATGTATGAATCTCAAATAAACTTTATGTTTAAAAAGAAAAAAAAAAGAAGGATGGAGCTAAGAGAGCCTCTTTCTTCACACATCTCTTTTGGTTCTATCTTGATAGATAATGAGAAAGTAGTATTTCTATTTTTAAAAAGTGTGAGCTTCTTTCGCTGAAATGGTCTCTCCAAAGCTTTCAGAAGAGGTTCTTCACAAATCTTGTTTTTGTTTTTCAAAAGAGCACCCCTTCAAGAAGCATTAAAGCAGTGGTATGCTTTGGAAAGGTCATGCATGACCCCAAAGCTGTGATGGCAAACCTATGGCACGCGTGGCACACCGAGTCCTCTCTCTGGGCACGCAAGCTGTTACCCCAGGTCAGCTTTGTCACGCATGTGTGCACCTGTCTCCCGCCGGCCAGCTGGTCTTCAGGTCTCTGCTGTGCATGTGCAGGGTTGTGTGGGGCGCGTGAAGGGGGGCATCCATGTGTGGGGGTGGTGTGCACATGCAGAAGTCACTTGCACGTACGCGGGCAGCAAGGTGCACACACAGGGTAACACGTGCATATTGGGGGAGGTTCGCACACACATGCACGAGAGCCCCGGGGGTGGGGTTAGGGGCATTTGGGGATGCACACACATGTTTTGGCCACTTGGTGCCAAAAAGGTTAGCCATTACTGCCCCAAAGGCTATTCCTGGCAGTGTGTGGTTGTATGTAAAGCTACTCTGCTTTGCCGGCAGTCTCAATGGCCAGATCATCTGCTCATGCACAAATGATCGTGCCACTTGAGACAATTCATAAGCCTTTGATTGGACATGGATGTTTTGACACTTTCAGGAGGAACACTTCATTTGCACTAACAAGCTTGGTAAATCTCCCAAATGCTTTTCCATAACCTCATCCAAACTTGTACATGAGATAATGGATGAAATGGTCTTCCTTCTATTCTGCAAATGGAAAATAACTCACATGGTCGTTTAATATGTTTTCAGAACTAATTATTCCCCGCTATGCCTGAAGACAAATGCTATACATAACCACTTAGGGAAAGCAGGAAGCTGTGAATATTCATAGCCACAGTTGTTCCCACTTTAATACTTTGCTGTTCACTCTCTCCCTACCCTCATCCTCCAATCCAAGACTTCTTGATCTCTCATTCTGACTAACTCCAGCATTGAATATCAGGATAGCACAAAGTATAAAGAAATGCACTATTGAATATATGATGGAGGTTCCCTTTGCTAAAAGCATTTAAGCTTTATTGCTGAAGCTGGAAAATATTAATTGATTTAACTATGTTGTTTCCAGGCTAGTGCCACAAATAGCTGTAAATAAATGCAGTTTCCTGGAGGCTCTTATCAAAAATATTTGTGGTAGTGTTACAAATTTTTGTGATTAGGATGGCAATAAAGTGTACAAACCTGACCTAAAGGGGGAGGGAGGAAATACTGCTGTAAATAAAAATTCGATATGCTTCCTGATCACCATCAATAACTACAGTAGGGACATTCCTCCGTTCAAGAAAAAAATAAGCAATTTTTTTTCATCAAGGACTGATGAACAGTTACAGGACATAGAGAGACAGGCAGGTGCTGTCTGTGCCAATTCCCCCACTCCCCCATATTCTGTCTTTTTTACTTTCTTCAGACTTGAAGATGTCTATATAGTGGAGTAGTTGACAAATCAAGATGTATAACACAGCATTGGCTGTGAAATTTTCCCTTTGCTGTGGTTTAGAATAATAGTGTGTGACCCACTGAGTGTACTTGCATGATTCCCGAGCCTATGCTGTCAGAGGAAGAGGACCTGGAAGATGAGGAGGAGGAACTGGGAATGCCTTCCTCCCCAGGACCTTCCTCTCTGGCAATGTCTTCCTCCCCAGGACCTTCCTCCCTGATAATGCCTCAGGTTCCATCAGACAACCGAGAGGAACAGCCTGAGATTAATCAGGAGGAAGGCATATCGGAGCAGCCCCTGACAGGGAGTAAAGAGGAAGAGTGTTGGCTCTATCCTAAGCAGCGTCGTAGGGAGAAACGTGAGCAGCAACGTAGGAGGCGTGGGAGGGTCAGAGAGTGAGCTGAGTCATTGAGCCACACCCCACAGGGGATAAAAGTGGGTGTGTTTTCTCCTGAAACTTTGTATGGGACAAAGTTTAACCTTACTTCAGATTTTCTTTGTGGACCGCCTTGTGATTTTCTGTGAGTAAAATTTTATTTACTATCAGTTCAGACTTGGCAGGCAGGACGTGTTAGAATACCAAGGATATTATCAGTTCCAAAGAATTAACTCTGTGAAGTCCGAGCCAGCTTGCCTGCCTGTGTTTGTGTGAGTTTGTACTCTTTCAACTTTTGGGAAAGAGGAAAGGCGAGACAGAACACTGTATCTTGATGGTATTTAGATTAAAGGGGCTGCACTTTTCAAAACACTGGCAGTTTCTACAAAAGATATAGTAACATCTGAATATGCGTGCCATGGAATCCCGTTCCTTTGCTAAGAAGAAAAGGACAAAACAGAAAACTGGAGACAGTTTACTCAAGTTTATCAATGTAGATTTCAATTAGATTGCAGTTTGAAAGTGAAACAGTTGGTAACAGCTTTGAAACAAAATTGGCTTTTCCAAGTATTGTTGCTACCAGGGGTGGGATTCAAATTTTTTAACAACCGGTTCTGTGGGCATGGCTTAGGTGGTGGGCATGGCTTGGTAGTCATGTTATTGGCTGGGTGTGGCCAACTCAATATCACTCACATCGAGGCATGCATCTCCTCACCTGGCCTCTCATGATTGTGGGGATGCTGCAACAGTCATAAGTGTGAAAAATGGTCATAAGTCACTTTTTTCAGTGCCATTGTAACTTTAAATGGTCACTCCACATGAGCAAAGTACCAGCAAAGGAGGGGAAAAAAACTCCAGAGAAGTTCCTGAGACAGGAAGTCTAGTCTTGCCAAGAATGTAATAAGGGTTAAGGGAGAGGCAGTTTCTGTAAGCAACACCAAAATGTTTCCTTCCTGCCTTCCTTACAGGATTAGGCCAGTAATTTCTTCTAACAACCAGTTCTCCAAACTGCTTAGAATGTTAACAACCAGTTCTAGCGAATAGGGCGAACTCCCACCCCTGGTTGCTACCCTCAAAACTTAAAAAGAACTGCAACAGAATACTAACTGTTTCAGCATTGATTTAAATATGGTAAATGTAATGATACCATCATTAGCCATTTTCTTAGGGTACTTCACAGACAGTTTTGTTAACTGGAATTTTATTATGCACATTTACCAAAGTGTCAAAACTGCTTCTAGCAAGCATGATGAGCTAACATAAAAAAACAGCAGCAAAAACAACTGGTAGCAATCTGTATATAAAATTATTTTAATACTCATCACTTAATACTTCTTTTATGAATTAAAAATGGTCCATTTTCATTTCTTGATTGGAGCTATTTTAGTTATGTAATTCATCTTAGTGTTGAATTTACAGTTCTGTCCTTGTAAAAATGTACCTATGTTGTAATTGGGAGAATGAGGTGTTAACAAGATGATTCTATGAAATCTATAAAGATTACCTTGACAGTATGTCTCTCAATCTTCAAAGAGGCGATATACAAGGCCCAATTTCCTTTATCTGGTTCAGGTGACATTTTTCCTTTGTTTCCTTATCAACTTGTTTCCTTCTTATCTAATTCTCTAAAGGGATCCTTTGAACGAGATTCTTGGCTTTTTTCCCCCCTCTGGTTATGTGCTACTTCATCTTAATTATGGCATTTTCAGCTTAGTCTCGCACAAGGACCTCTTCTCTTAGTGTAGTACTTCCAATTTTACCGAAGAGTCTCTAGTGAAGCAATTGGGCTCTTTGAATCTGCTTAGAAGGTAAATGGGGCAAAACCAGGTTTCCAGGAACCATGTTAATTCCCGTTCGATCTAGTTTGTTTTATAGGAATGTTCATGAAAAGGATTTTTCAGTTTTTTTAAATCTAAAAAAATATCCTACTGCTAAGTCACAGGTTCTGTTACAGTTCAACAAAAACAAAAACAAACCATTTTGATTGCTCTGGGTTTCAAGCCAAAATAAAATCCAGAGACACTCAGAATTATTTTAAGGGAAAAGCTGGCTAAGGCACATGTCTTTTTTCCCCTCATTTCCTACCCGATAGCAGTGTTCCAATATCTTAAGGGGTTGTCACAAAGAAGAGGGAGTCAGCCTATTCTCCAAAGCACCTGAAGGCAGGATAAGAAGCAATGGATGGAAACTTACTGAGGAGAGAATTAACTTAGAACTAAGGAGGACTTTCCTGACAGTCAGAACAATTAATCAGTGGAACAACTTGTCTCCAGAAGTTGTGGGTGCTCCAAAGCTGGAGGTTTTTAAGAGGAGATTGGACAACCAATGTTATAGGGTCTCCTGCTTGAGCAGGGGGTTAGTCTAGAAGCCCTCCAAGATCCCTTCCAAATCTGTTATTCTGCTACATGGCCTATAAGGCCCACCTGCCTTCTGTCTTCCCAGCATTTTTCCTTTCCTCAGCAGCTGCCACTGCCAATATCCCAGTTTAGCTCTGATGTGCCATCAAAGGAGAAATGGACACAAATTCCATTTTGGGCAAGGAATCTGGCAACATTTAGACAAAATAGCTAATCTACATCTGCCAGAGTTCAGCCCATTTTTTATTCTCACCGAATAAAAATGCAAAATCACATTGCCAATAATTGGCATTTGACAGTTATGATCCACTTTGATCAGCTCAGATTTTGAGCATGCACACATTTGTTTTGCAATTTTTTTCAGTCTGGGTAAAAGATGTGGAAATCAACTATTACTATAACCCATTTTTCTTCCCACACCTTCCCACACCTTCCCTCATCTCAAAATTACTTAGGTGTTGAAGAATGACTCTGCCACTAGATTACTTTGGAAATCTGGTTTGGCCATCCACAGAGTTTCTGTGGAATTTTTTCTCTTTATGAAGTTCTCAGTTTATTAGATTCTGTTATCAATATACTTATTACAGGACCTCTGGACAAATCTATTAGTAAGATCACCCCACAGGTTGGCAGCACTATCTTCTGTAAAAGAAGCCACAAGCCATTCAACAACAGCAGTAATAATATTTAGTCAAGAGCCACTGGGTTTGCAGCAGCTTCTCCCACTATTTATGTATTGTATATATGCATGCATGTATGTAGCAATAGCAATAGCACTTAGACTTATATACCACTTTATGGTGTTTTACAGCCCTTTCTAAGCGGCTTATAGAGTCAGCCTATTGCCCCCAGCAATCTGGGCCCTCATTTTATCCACCTCAAAAAGATGGAGGGCTGAGTTAACCTTGAGCCTGGTGAGATTCGAACTGCCAAACTTCTGGCAGCCAGCAGAAGTAGCCTTCTAACCACTGCGGCACCGCAGCTCATGTATGTGTGTATTTGTATCCCACTTTTATTATTCATATCCATTTGCAGTTTCCTTTTCCCCTTGCTGTCCAATGGGTTCAGGTTTTAGAAAAGGAAGAAAGAACCCTTTATATTCAGGATGTTGTACTTGTTGATAGGCTCAGAATCATGTGTGATAGATGTAATACAACTATATTTTTAAAAGACAAAAAGATAGAGAGACAATACCATTTATTATTATTCTAGATATTTCCTAGAAGTTGAAGAGAGCGGAGAGATGAGAGACCAGAATGATGGGAAATGGAAAGAGACTGAGACCTGGTTGAATGATAATTAGAATGTATATTGAAATATTCTTTGTTTGAATTTAAGCAATCTAGCCTGAGTGGAACAAGCTTTATAACAATGAGGGAATGGTTTATTTACAGGATAATTATTACAGAGATAGGCAAAATGCAGGTCATAGCTGACTACATTCTGACTACAAAAAGTCAAAGAATGTGTTATCTGTACAAGTGTACCAGGGAGAAAAGGGAAGAAAAGTCTAATTAGCAATGACTTGGATAGGTAGAATGATGGACAAAGAGGGGACACAGAGTAAATTCTATATTCTCTATCTGAACCCTACTTCTTCCTTGTAATGTATCATGAAGCGCTAAAGAGTCAGCACCACTCAATTGGCATGTCCAACATAAGGGTTCTTAGGACCCCATCAAATCTAGCTAGGCCTTGATACCCTTCTTGGTACACAAAATTTGCATTCAGAGATTACTGTAGCTCATTGACCCTCTAGTTCTCATTTCAACCAATTTATTATCTTTCAAAATCAACTATTCCAATTTTGATTTAAAGGCATTAAATATTACCAGCAAATGTGATAATGAGTACAAGGTTTTTAATTATTAAAGAAATGAATTATGAGCCTGAGAGGTATTGTCCCAGTTACTCAGATTTAACATAGTTTCTCTAGTAATACATAGACAGTAATAATAGACATAGTAATACATAGACAGAATGGACATTTCAGAGCAGAACTGATTAAACTGGCGTCACCAGAAAATTTAATATACTTAGAAGTTCTGCTTCTGCCTTACCTGAGCAGAATATGTTTGAATATGTAGAGCTCCTTAGTATGTTAAGCTATGCATTCCAGTAATCCACAATGTCTGAAAAAGTTCGAAGAATGTACTTTACTTATATTCTTCTCATACAGACTCTTTCCTCCATCTTACTCTCTCAATTCTTTCATTGCAACAATTACAATGGACAGTTCCATTCCCACCCACTCCCGCCCTGGACTTAAAAGAGCAGCTCAATTTACTAGCGTGGATCATTTATCCAGCATGAACTGCTCTAAAGTTGCCATGGCTTTGACATTATCAGATAATGACAGTCAGTCTATCTTTGGTCATCTATATTCATTACATGTTCTAAGGATACTAAGGAATGCAGACAAGCTATCGAAATTTTTCAAAGTTGTTTTTAATATTCGGGCTTGGGGAGAACAGCTAATGAACAGTTTGTTAATTATCAATTCTTTTATGCAATAACTGTAGGATTGAAACAGATCTGCTTTTTAAAAAGCATACAGAGAAGTAGGCCAATGACCTGATATTTGTTATTCATCTTGTTATTCATCTTGTAGCACCTGTTTTATAGTGTCTTTCCATCAAACCATTTTTGAATGCAGATATAAGCAAGTGAGATCTGTAATTTGTAAATGGGGATGGGGTGGCATGTTATCTTTCCCCCCGATTTTTGAACCCACTGTATGGAGAAATAGAGTTAATTGCTCCATAGACAGCCCAATTACCTTCTTTGTTTTAAAATTTCATACATTCAAGTAAACGTTTGAAGACTGTTTAATTTATTACAGGCATGCAGGCATTTTTCCACAATGTAATATTTCTCTTCCAGGAGCACTACAAATTTCCAACATTCAAACCATACAAAGATTTGTTCATTTTTACAGTAGCCTCACTGAAATAAACAGAACTTACATCAGTCTTATCTAAAATGTTGCGTTTATTTCAGTGACTCGGGGAGGTGGCTATAATCTACGGTATTTGTAATGGAGAACTGTAAAATTTGATCATTAAGATTCTGAAAGTTTTAGGGGCCTTGATGTCATTGGAATGTTATTTTCATAATATTCCATACATTTTGCTTTTTCTATTGTGAGCCACCAAGCATTCCAAAGTTGAGATAAGGGGCTATATAAATGGTATAAATCAGGGATCCCCACCCCTGGTATAAATGGTATAAATGGGGAAGATTCCCATAGGTCTTGTATTACTCCAGTGATAAGACAACGAAACAGAATTCTCTGTGCCACAGATGTGTGTCTGAAATAGCATAACTGATATAATACACATCCAAGTCCCTATTGTTCTTGAAACCTTTATCCTTAACGTTAAAAGAAAAGAAAATATGACCATAATTCTATGCATATGTCCCAAGAAGAAAGTTCAGTTGAAATCAGCAGGTGTTTCTTTCTGAATGACCATACATAGTATAAGATATGCTGTTAGTATGTAACTGTATGCATAGTATAATGTGTGCCTCCTCTAACTAAAATACCATTTGTTTTCCAGATTCTGGACTCTCATTATGACAAAACATAATGATCACATCTGGCAGATATTTACATATGTAAATGTAGCAATAATGTAATGGTTTGTCTTACTATTTGCTATATGCATTAGAAATCTCACTAAAGGTCTTACTTAAATATGTTTTGGATTTCTATTCCAGAGAATTAGAATTTAGATATGTTTTTTTTCTCATTTTTATCCATTCTACTTAATTTCAGATTATCCATTTTTAGCACAATAAAGTCATTAATAGTGGAATGGAGTTGAAAAAAAATGGTTTCTAATATAAGTACTTTTATTCTTGAAGCATTTGTTTTATTGTTTATGCCCCGGATAATAGAAAGCTTGACACTATAAAATAAAAGATTTAAGATATGGTGCTTGATTTTCTGTCATCACTGGTACCTGAAGCAAAATGAGAAAGAAAGTGATAATTAGCAGCAAGGATAACCCTTTTACCTGAACCAACACCTATTATTTTATTCATCTTCAACATATTTAAATATTAAAGTTTGTGTATTTTCATTTTGTGATGCTTCTCAAATTCAAAGGAACACATAGTTCATGTTTGTTTTTTAATGTTAATACATCATCTATTTATGTTTACATATTAACACACTAGAATAGCAAGGAGTGAATGCATTCTGTCTTAAGACTATGTGAAAAGTTTTTGATATTTTAAATTAGGCTGTGATTTTCTGATTGACTTTGGTTTACTCTTAATGTCAATAAAAATGGTTTTGTGAGAATCTAGCACTGCAGAAATGCCATTCTATTATCCAAAATAAATAAATAAATTAGATTTATTTTCCTAATAGCTGACTATAATGATATTTTTGTAAGACTACCTATAATGCATGTACTCAAAGCAATACTGTTAATAAGGTCTGAAATCTTTTTAGAGAGACTTTTCATCATTTAAAATCATTAAAGTGTTGCCCAAACTGAACCCTGGTAACCTCCCACAAATTAAAGTAGGGTTGGCTGCTTTTGAAGCTGCAAAAGGATGGAGGACAAATGAAGAAAGGGCTACAAGGAACCCATGAGAGAACATTAGGTGCAATGACTGAAGCAATATATTTAATTACTACATCAGAAATCCCCCACCAGAAACAAATTCCCCGCACACGGTTAGTGAGTGCATTCAGAATCAGTGAGCAGATTACAATTGTAAAACTACAATAACATTCATTGGATTTATTGATTTTATTCAATTTGTATGGCCAACCATCTCAACAAATGATTCTGGATGGGAACAGTCTTAAAGACAATTTAAAGTAAATGTCCATCGCAAATATAAAAATTAAAACATAGAACAACTGAGGAGGATATTACTATCAATGCCTGTTAGAAGAGTACCAGGAGATGGACCCTTCTCACACTTGGGACCGCAGACCCTGGACTAAGTTTTTAGGGCCACTGATCCCAGAACTACCCTAATTTCTGGAGGAAGAATGTTCCAAATAATAGGGACTAGAGTAGAAAAGGCATGCCTCCTGCATCCCACCAACCATCACTGTTTTCATTACTTTGCTGCATATTAAAACATACATATAAAAATGATTTCCTCCATGTCTCACATTCTGTTCCACTTAAAAGTTATTAATAGCAATTGTTACCTTCTTGTCATCACTTCATTTATTTGATTTCTTTGATTAACTAATTAGAGCTTTTCTTCTTCTGGAATATAAACTGACCCTATTTATAAGCTCTTTGTTCTGATGTTCTTCACACTTACCTCCTTTTGTTAAAGTTTGTTTCTAAAAAGCTTTCTGTTTAATTGATTTTCCTTTCCAGTTGAACTTCATACTTTCTTTCTACTCAGAGTTTTGGTTGATAAATAATACTGTTATCTCTTGGGAGCAATGAATCTTCAATTTTGTATTTCTTAGCCTGATGATGTTGAGGAAAAGAAATTGCTCTGTGCCTAATGATTATAAATTAAATGTACACTTGCAGTAAATGTTTGGGTAAAGTATACACAAACAATGAAAAAACAAGACCAATGGGGCCACCATAACATTGTAACTTTATTCATATCTACCAAAGAATATGTGGAAACTCAGTTTTCACTACTCAGAAAACACTTGTAAGGAAAGGTCTGCTTCACTCGAAGGCAAGTAGAGTTCCCAGTGAAACCACATCATTCATCATGCAAATCAAGAAACAAAAGAACAGACTGAGCATAGAACATATTGAGAAACACAGCCCAATTTCTCTATCCAAGTTGAGTCTTTATTGTTCTGGATAATAATGTTTCATGTATATTCCAAGGGAACTCAAGTACCTCTTGATGGGTGGGTTGTTTTGAGGCACCATAGTATGATGATTATTTTTACTTTTAATTATATTCTGTATGGTACTATATCATCATCATCATCATCATCATCATCATCATGATGGCTTTAATGTATTGTTCATTAGCCACCCAGTGGCCATGTTGTCAACTCCACAAGGCAGACCTAATCACGAAATAAATAAGATCACTTTTGTTTAGATATAGTAATTTTGCAAATCTGATTCTGCTTCCCCTCTTTTCTCTTTTGGAATTAGGGAGGCATCTGTCTGAGATGTTTGCGCACACTTTCTCTTTGTCCCAGACTTAATCAGTATTTTATTTTCTCTTTAATAATGTTTCTCCCCTCTCTCCCTCAAGGCTATCCTCTTTATTCTTTACACAAATAGTTTCCAATTAAATAAATGCTATTCCTCTATATTAAATGATAACTTATGCAAAAAAACAGAAGCATCTCTACCAAAAAGGGAGATTGGGAACCCCAATATTTGTAAAAGTACAAAAAACTTCAGGAAAAAAAACTAAAGGAGGAAGGATTATGTTCAAAATAACCAATGAGCATGCTGAGCAGCCATAGATCATCAGATGATTGGAAAAAAGCTGAGAAATCATGAAGAGTCTGGAAATACAATACATGGCCATGGAAGAGAACATAGTATAACTTGCGCATCAAGCAACAAAAACACTCTTTTGAACCCTCTGAGATAAGGTGATGGGCAGTAGGAATAACCTTGAGCAGGGGTGGCACTTGTGGTCCGTGGCTCGGATGCGTCACGTGCTGGCCATGTCCACACCAGGTTTAGCAAAGCGGGCGGGGAAGTCATGATACATCATGTGACTCTGCCCTGATGACATGAATTTGACACCCCAGACATTGGGGAATTGAAGGAACAGCTGCAACCAAGGCAATGAGAAGATAAAATAAATTTGAGTCTGAGATGCAAGTGTTCAGACTTGACTTTCCCTAGCTTTCACAAAGAAAAATAAACTTTATCATTCAAGTTCATCTGATACTAACCATTTTTGTCTGATTTTTGCACAAGGGACTGGCAGAGCTACAGGCAAATTCTCAGATTCCTTATCTCCATTCTCCATAAATATTTCATTTGTGATGAACCAAGAGCCAGCTGTCTGTCTTGAATATTGGTCCTAAATCTTGTGCCTTTCTGGCTGGTTGTCTTTACCTTTGCTCTAGATGTAATTTAGCTTGATACTTAATCTTGCCAATTTTTCTTTCCTTCTAGGTGCTGTTCCTGGAAAGGTTGGAAATATTGAATGTTTGACAGAAACTGCTGAGCAACTGTTATTTAAAGAAAAATTAGCAATGCCAGGAGCAGAAAACCAAGCTAGATTCTAGAGATTTCAAACCATGTTTTGACATGAATATACATTACAATGTCACAATGCAATAGTGATTTAAACCAAAGAAGAGACTCATACAACTGTGTGTCCTAGTAAACAATAAAGTCTACTAGCCATAAATGGAAGCACATCTATGAGATTGAAAAATGTTTTATTTTTGTGTTTGCTTGGGAATGCAAAAATTAGAGAGCAATAATCATCAGCTAAACAGACCATAAGTCTTATTATTATGCTACTTTAATACAAAATAAAGCCACACCCAAGACAACCATCAACTTATGTAATAGATTTATGTATAATAATTTCAGGGTATCGAAGCTAATTTATTTTTTCAGAAATATATAAGAATAGCCTAAGTCCAGGTTTGCTGAATTATGCTTTACATATCAGCATCAGAATAAGGTCAACAGATGGGTTAAATGAGAAGAGGGTAATTTTTCTTTCAAGAAGATTGTGATAATGAATGCTAGGATTGCCATCAAAATGGTATAAATTTATGTAATTAATGGGAGTCAGGTTAAAAGGTTGAAATTGTGTTTCGGTTCAGATTTTCTGACTGTGTAATTGCTTACTTTTCATAAAGAGAGATTGTTCCTTTCTCAGCCTCAAAGTATAGCAGAGTTGAACAGAAAATATAGGATAGTACTGCACAGATATAACCAATAATGGGACAATTTTGCAAGTGGCTGAGTTGTGGGTTCCATTCTCATATCAGCAACAACTTCACACAACTCCATACAACTCATTATTGTATAAGATATCTTTTGATCCGGTCTTCCATGTTTTACAAATAATAAGATAGTACCACCCCCTTAATAATGACAACAGAACAATATTCTTTACTCCATTTGAGACAAACAACCTACCTTAGGAATACAGGCAAAGTACACCTCATATTCATTTCCAGCAGAAGGGAATGTTTGGGAAGGTTCAAAACAAATGTTTGTCCTTACTCCTTTATTTATTTCAATATCTAGTATCTGCAGCAGTCTCTTCAATCTTCATAATGATGGGAACGGGTAACAGGACCATCATTTCTGTGTTCCCTAGTTGACCATAATCTATCATTACAAGGCCAAGTTGTTTCTCTGCTTCCATTCTGTCATCCTGTCATTAAAATCCATAATCTCCCCAAACCAAGGTTTTTTCAACTTCAGAAGCTTGAGGATGTGTGGACTTGAATATCCAAAATCCTCAGCCAGCATGTAGTTGCTTTAATTTAACCCAAAAACAAAAAAAGGCAAAAAGTGTGAAAATGAACTCATTTCCAGCAATATAGGCATCATTTTATCTTTTTCTCTTTTCATAACTGACAACTCTATTACCTGGCTGCTTATTGACATGGTCTTATATCATCTTGTACAGTATTGACACTGCTTTTAGAATGCTTTGCTTTAGTGAGTTGAACTGGGGGATTAAATAATGGAAAAGAGAGCTGTCGATTGGTTAATCAAAACTCAGGCAGCAGCACAGCTACTTCAGGATAAAGTCCCTGAGCTTTGTAATCATCTGGAAATGTTAGTTCTGACAGTTAAATCCCCTTAACAATTAGACTTGGCAGCTCCTTCCTGTCATTCCATTAGAATGTAGCTGTTTCTCAAAGCTATGGTATATTTAACCTGTCAAGATAAGCAGCAGGCTATATATATATAAGTACAATAAATATAAAAAAGGATCTGACTGATCTAATGGCTTGGAATCCTACCTTTTTAACTGATTTCAAATATCCACCGAGTTCCATACTACTAATAATATAACAAAACTAACTGGATACCCATGCTTCGCGACGACCCTATGTGATTGGGCTCTGCAGGAGAAATCCGGTTCACAATCCGTTGGCTCAGTGGTGGTCAGTGATTGAGACACATAAGGGAATATCGCTTCCACCGCCTTGAGTCTGGAAGCAGTTCCATAGGTGGAAGGCATAGACATTTTTGTGAGGTACCTACATTTAGTATTGTAAGGAGCACTAGACCGCTCCTGAGCTGTCCAGTACCCTCTGGTGTTCTGCTGTGGAGAAGATGGCTATTACATCAATATACCTCAGTGTGACACAAAGACCAAGGGTCCTCTCAAGAAGACCATGTCTGCTGCTGACTTTTACAGCTACAGGATAATGGAGCATGATGGCGAAGAATGCTACCGACTGCTGTTCCGCAACCTTATTGGAACAGAGTTCTTTTCAGGTGGAGAGCAGGAGTAGAACTCCTTAGCATCAGATTACTGTACTAAGAAATAGTAATGATCTGATGGTCATTTCAAAAAATCCTTTCTTAGCAAGCCCCTAGAAGCCAAGAGGAACATACGTGCCAAATTTCAAGTTTGTAGGTTTACAGTTCTGGAGATTTTGTGATGATTGAGTGGTACTTGGTTTTAATATATATAGATTACTGAATAAATTAAATTATTCAACATTAAACCCAATTGTGCAATATATCTATTGAGCTACTGGGATTAGTAGAATTTATTTCTAGACAATCACTAAGACTACAGTAATATAAGTAGTACTTGACCCATGACTATAATGGAGCCTTGCTCAATGCTATTGAAAGTCATGATGGCCATTAAGTGAAGCATCCATGTGATTGCCTCACTTATGACTTATGACTCACTTATGACTCCCCGCCCCTGCTTTTCATGAGGCAGTCATTAAACAAATAGATGGGCAATTAAATGCAGTATGAAATGCCTCAAAGGCCCTAGGGGAGGCCTAATACAGATGTGCTCCAGGCCTCCCAAGGTTCCCCTACTCTGAGTCATCAATGCTCCACTTCCCAACTTTCAGGATCCCTGCAGGCCTTAGGTCTGCTTTGCCACCGGGCCCCACACCCTCCTCACCTCACATCATCCATCACACATTTACCTTTAAAGATCTCCAGAGCTTGAGTTCAGGAAGGAGGACAGGTCACTCCATGGCTAGGCCACATGGCACAATCTAAAAGCAGCTGCCCTTTTCAGGAAAGTCATCATCAGAGTGGTTTGCTTTGCTTCCATAACATAAGCTTTGCAGCTTTCTGCAAATGAAAACTAATCTGTGAAAAGGCCATTCTGGCCACAGCTATTACCTGTTCCTTGAACAGGAACATTGAGTCCAGGAGGAACTCCAAATTAACATGGCTGACAGCGGGAGTGCAACCTTGTCAACGGCTAAAAAGAATATTCCCATGTCCAGGGGAGCCTTAAAATCCAGAGTACTTGCCTTTTTAGGGTTATGTTGATGCCTGTTTTCCCCCATCCAGATATTACAGTCTCCAGGAACACAATTAACACAATTGAGCGGATTCAGAAGTATTTCTCGAGAAAAGTACCCCACTCTTCCACTCACAATAGAATTCCCTATGCCTATGTATGTACGTAAGTGGAAGATGGCTTGATATTTTTATGTTGTGTTTGTGTATGTGTGTAAAAAATAAAATTTTGTTTATAAAAAAGAAATTCCCTATGCCTCCAGGCAGAGGTAGTATTCAGCAGGTTCTGACAAGTTCTGGAGAACCGGTAGCGGAAATTTTGAGTAATTCAGAGAACCAGCAAATACCACCTCTGACTGGAGATTTTATAGTATTCTTCCCCTGCCACGCCCACGGAACCGGTCATAAAAAAAATTGAATCCCACCACTGTCTCCAGGTTCAAAATTTTGGACCTGGACAATCTAGAACTGCATTGCCTGCAGGCTGATCTAAGCATAATTCACAAAATTGTCTGCTATAACATCTTGCCTGTCAACAACTTCTTCAGCCTCAATCTCAATAATACACAGGCAAACAACTGATACAAACTCCAGGTAAACCACTCCAAACTTGATTGCAGAAAATATGAACTTCAGCAACAGAGTGGTCAATGCCTAGAACACCCTATCCAACGCCTTTGTTGCAGCCTCAACCCCCACAGCTTCAACCTCACAGCTTCAACCTGTGGCTGTGACTAGATGGGCGTGGCTAGATGGGTGTGGCCATGTGATTGTGGGGGCGTGGCTTCTTTTTTGCAGCAACCCCTCCCCTCACCCTGCAACCCCCTCAGCACCACCACCCTGCACCCCATTCATGCCCCCCGTGCCCCTTTTTGCCTCCTGGGCTTCAGGGAAGCTTCCTGGGTGAAGCAGTAAGACAGTGGGGGGATTCGGCACAGCTGATCATCAGCTGTTGGGAGGGGGAAAGAAATACCTTAAGGAGTGACTGGGCAGGGGAGAATGCAGTCAGCAATGTTGGGCATGTGGGCGATGTCGCGCATGCGCTATAAGGACTGACTGGGCGGGGACGGGAAGGGTAGGCGGAGAGTGGTGCAGCCAGCCAGGGGCACAATTTGCCAGTTCTCTGAACTGTGCAGAACCATAACAGCCAGGTCTATAGAACCAGTCCGAACCAGTAGAATCCCACCCCTGGTCAGAGATCAGAGCTGCCTCTTGAATTAGGATGCAACCAGATGCTTGTCACTAGCCAAGAGACTTATTCCTTGCTTGCAAGGAGACTCCTATAATGTTTTTCATCTGCCCTCCTCTCTAGTTATCTGATGGGAAGAGGCTGGGAGGTACTACATCATCCTCATTTGATTTTTCCAGCAACTAAGATGGTGCCTGGATGTGATCCACTTCAGGTGACTCTTAGCTTTGTATCTTCTAAGGCTGATTCTCCATCGGTCTTGATGGAGCAGCTTCTTCACATTCAGAGTCATTGTCTGATTCCTGGATCATGACAAACTGTCATATTTCTGAGATAGCAAGCCCTCCACCCAAACTATTCAGATTTTGATAATTAATATACCCCAGATCATCCCTCTGATCCACAGTTAAGTCACAGATGGAGGGGAACTTTATTATAGGTTAATATGAAATTGGGTGGCAGCAGCCAAAACCCCAGCCAGGTCAAACTGATGATTAGGATTTTGAGGAGAAATTAGGGGAATGAAATGCAGAACTAAAGTAAGGCCCTGAGAACTTAGTTCCCAGAGTATGGCTCATTCCTGTCTTCCATCATATTTCCCTCTACTCATAAGCATACTGATCTTTCCACTGACTACTAATCCCACTGAGAAACCAAACATCTCCCTGACCCCACCAAGCTCTCCTCAGGTCACAGGGTCCTATCCCAAACATTTTCCTAACACTCTCAGTATCCAATTAAACAGGGCCACTTCTGTAGCAGCAGGTTGAGGCCCTGGTCCCAGGCCACACACACTCTCCAGTACTCAGTTCAAAGTACTGAGCAAGTGTATTTCACAGAGACTAAGATAGTTGCACAGATGGTGATGACAATATTAGAAGTAATGTTCATATCAACATTGATAGAAAAAGAGAAATGGTTGAGATCATAAGGAGGGAAGGATAAAACTCCCATCTTGAGAGAGATGGGCAGTTGAGAAATATGAAACACACACACACACACACACACTACAACTTCAGTTCAAAATATTTAGATTCAATTTGCAATTCATTATGTGTTTTGAACTGGAAAAACTCATACCCCACTTCCATACTGGATGAGTCAGTAAACAGAGTACATAGTAAAACGGAGCTTCTCCCGTCTCTTACCAGCTTTGATGGTTGGAGCTGTACTATAATAATATTGCCATCTTCTTTAACTTTAATGCCCTGGAAACCCCAAGACTGATTCAGAAAGACAAGAAAGACAGGACAAGCGTAGAGAAGACAGCATCTCTATATTATCTACTACTCAAAAGTTTTTTTTTTCTTTTTTGCAAAATGCTAGATTATATTCTATATACTTTAACAGAAAATCCATCTCTCTCTTTTGGAGAGAAAAAAAATGTAAGTAAAGAAATCATCTTTTTTGTAGTCAGAACTTAAATGACAAGTTGTGTTTAATCCTTTTTTACTCGTTTTGCTTTTTTCACAGCAGGGCAGAGCACAGCAAATACATTTCTATTTTTTACTTTATAATTATATTAAAAGGAAATTATTCTTTTCTTACTGCTGAAAAAATACTTCTGCTGAGTAATCACCTCTCTTAATTAACTTCAAAAATTTGATTTAGATATAACCTGCCCTAATCTTTTGATCTAGCAGAAAGAAATGATTTGAGAAATACTTGTGAAGAAGCTATATATGGTAAACAAACAGGATCAGACTAAAAACAAAACGAAAGAGGTGTCTCATTATGAGACAGATCTTTAACAAATGGAAATGAAAATAAATTACACTTATGAAAAGAGTGTATGGTTCTTCAGGAAAACCAGTTAGAGGGCTTATTTATTAAGAAATGGATCTTACAAATCTGATGAGTTCAGGGCACTTTGTATGGAACTATTTCTGTCACTTGGTGGTTTATCAGAACTTTAATTATAAATATGGAGAAACCAGGCCTTCTCTATCCATTGCACAGCAAGCTTTGTATGAAGCATTCAATGGAAATTCTTGATTCCAAGAAGACCTTTGTCTCAACTCCTGTAACGTTTTTTAATGGATTTCTGCTTGGTAAGTTGGTAGTTGTAACATATTTAAGATAGTAGCAGAGTAGAATCAAGGGTGATGTATCTTCCAGACTTTTCCTTCAGAATCTTAAGCTGAAAAAGCAGAAAGCTCAAACTGCCCAAGGAGCTGCTGATCCAGTTCTACAGAGGAATTATTGAGGCTATCATCTGCACCGCTATAACTGTCTGGTTTCATTCTGCAATCCAACAGGACAGACACAGACTTCACAGGATAATTAGGACTGCAGAAAAAAACAATTACTACCCACCTGACTTCAATTGAGGACCTGTATACTGCACAAGTCAAAAACGGCTGTGAAGATATTTACAGACCCCTCACATCCCGGGCATAAACTGTTTCAACTCTTTCCCTCAAAACGACGCTATAAAGCACTGCACACCAGAACAACTAGACACAAGGGCAGTTTTTCCCCCGAAAGCCATCGCTCTGCTAAACAAATAATTCCCTCAACACTGTTCAACTATTACAAAGTCTGCACTACTATTACTGTTAATCTCATCACTCCTTATCACCCATCCCCTCCCACTTGTGATTGTATGGCTGTAAATATGTTGTAAGTCGAAGACTACCTGTACTTACTACATTTGGATCACTCACAAGCAAAGAGATTCTTCAGATTGACTATTCAGTGCACACACATATCTGTTCGTATTGTAGCTGTTCAGATTCAGCCTCCCAAAGGCACTGTGTCAGCTTTGGAAGCCATATTAGCACCAGACGCTTCCATGCTGCCACATTCTTGAGTCTGGGGAAATGGGAAGGGAAAATTTCTTAAAGCGTATGTGGTTAGACATAATAGCATTCTTCTTCTAAGTCAAGGTCATGTTATTTCTGCACCTGGCTGAGGAGTAGTTGAGGACGGATGGTGATTGGGGCACGTGATGCAATGAGGGGTGCAGGTGCAATTTTACTTATTGAAGGGGAACCCGGAACTTTCAGATTCGGGATTTCCCAGATGTGCCAGTTTACTACTCTAATAAAAGGAACCTTTGAGAAGATGTCTGTCTTGGAGTTATTGGTTGGAGTTGAGGTTTTCTGGAACACTGACACACTGTGGAGTATGTGAGAGCACAAGTATGGCACCAGTGGTGGGATTCAATTTTTTTTTTACTACCGGTTCTGTGGGTGTGGCTTGGTGGGCGTGGCAGGGGAAAGATACTGTAAAATCGCCAGCCAGAGGTGGTATCTGCCGGTTCTCCAAACTACTCAAAATTTCCGCTACCGGTTCTTAAGAACTCATCAGAACTTGCTGAATACCACCTCTGTATGGTACCCCTTTGCAACAATTGAAAAACTGCAGAGGTTGTTGCAGAATGCCAGAAAAAGGCATGGCTGCCTTGAGGTGTTACAAACCACTTGAAAATCTAGAGAGCTGCATCATATGTGGGTGTGCATTGAAGAAGTTTGCATCATTTATTATATTTTCTAATTTGATTTCTATTTTTAAAAAGAAAAAAAAGGGCAGAAGTCTCTGCCCAAACATTATTGTCAAGCTGTTAAGAGAAAAGGCAGCTTGCAAAATCAGGAAGCTGACACGGAAAAATCAATTCTGTGAACTTACTTCTTTTAACAATTTCCATCATTCGTGTGCCAAGTGGTACATTATTATTATTTTTGCATTAGTCACCAGAATCTACAACATTAACTGATCCAGCAAGAATCACTATCCATTCGGTCTTCAAGCTAATTGCATTTTTAATCATCTCCCAAATTCAAGAACTTAAGCATTTTTTTTAAATTTTTAAAACTGAAGTGAATCTAGAAAATTGTCATCAGTTAATATAGTGTAATGTTAATCTGTGACCTTTATGAATCAATTTAAAAATGCAACTCTAAATATATATCTGCTTAGATATAAGGCCACTTGCTGGTTCCATACCTTGCACTGAGTTAGCATTTATTTTAACCCTGAGTTGTTGAATAATCAACACTGATTTCCAATATAACCAATAGACTTTTTGTTTATAAACCACAATAATAAAACAAGTGCAACTCATAATATGTCTTAGCATGGAGAAAAGATATACTTATTATGTCAGCTAGGCTTTCTCCCTCCAAAGAACATAGAGTTGCATTTTAAATGTAATTAAAACAGATTTCATTCATTTGTTTTGTCATCTTTCATTCTTCCCATTCCCATGTCCTCAATTTATAACCATTCATTTAATAATTGTTTAAAGTTATAAAAACTCTGAAAAAAGTGACTTAAAACTCACTCTCGCACTTACAACTGCCACTGGATCTCCACGCTATACTTTCAGATTTGCAAGATTACTAGAGTAGTGTTAGTACTTTGAGTACGGACACTACTTATTGTACATTTACAGAATCTTTTAAGTCTGAAAATACTTCTCTCCTCTCTCAACTTTACAGTCTCCCAAAACTGACTTTCCCAAGTTGAGATAATAGTTTTCTTTGACATGAATTACTAAAATGCCCCAGGGAAGACTTATCAATTACCTGTTTCTTTCCTTGCCTTTGGATTTCTCTTTTGGCTCACCTACAGAAATGTTTAATAAAAGTTGACTTTGAAACCATGGATTGGGACTTGCTCTAGGCTCCAAATGTACTATTATGACACGCTATGAGAAGTAAGAAATTAAATATCCCATCTAGAGGTACTGATTTGGAAAAAAAGCAAAGAAGATCCATTAAGAAAATCCAAAAAGATTCTGCACTTTTTTTGTTGTTGTCCTACCTACATGCAGGGGTGGGATTCAAAATTTTTAACAACCAGTTCTATGGGCATTGCTTAGGTGGTGGGTGTGGCTTGTTGGTCACATGACTGGGTGGAGATGGCCTGGTGGTCATGTTATTGGCTGGGTGTGGCAAACTCAAATATCACATTGAGGCACACATCTCCTTGCCTGGCCTCTCGTGACTGTGGGGATGCTGCAACAGTCATAAGTGTGAAAAATGGTCATAAGTCACTTTTTGCAGTGCCATTGTAACTTTGAATAGTCACTCCACACAAGCAAAGTACCAGCAAAGGAGGGGAAAAAACTCCAGAGACGTTCCTGAGACAGGAAGTCTAGTCCTGCCAAGAATGTAATAAGGGTTAAGGGAGAGGCAGTTTCTGTAAGCAACACCAGAATGTTTCCTTCTTGCCTTCCTTACAGGATTAGGCCAGTAATTTCTTCTAACAACCAGTTCTCCAAACTGCTTAGAATGTTAACAGCCGGTTCTAGCGAATAGGTGCGAACTGGTAGAATCCCACCCCTGCCTACATGTATTTAGAGAAGTTGGCATATTAGTAATTTTGGATTAATATGGCTGATTTATAAGGCAATGCTAGTATTCCAATATAATCCAAATTATTTGTGTGTCATTATTGCCACTTGTATTGCTGATGGCATGTTCTCAGAAATAATATTAGGGCAATCCAATGCATGTTTACTCAGAAAAAATGTCCACTGAGTAGGAATAGAGATACAATCTTATAGTTAACCTAGAACTCAGTGCAATTTACTTCTGAGGAGATCCCTGTGTGAGTCCAGTGTAGCTAGTATTGTAGCCCAGGTACCATCAAATATTACAAAGATACCCATACATAAGGAAGATTTTTAATCAAAATAATTCTGAGGTAGGTCCCTTCCAAGAGGTGTATAATCTCTGTACAGCAGTTCATATCATGATGAGTTTTACTGGTGCTTGCAGTGGTAATTATGGAATTCATGATTTCCATGAGAAGATCCTATTTTCACTATCCAGAATAACCATCATTTTCATTTAATGTCCCCATAATCCCTTGTGGGGTGGAATCTGGGCAACTGAATGGAGCTAGCAAAGTGTTTTAATGCCCGGATGCGCTTCCTGTTGCCAATGCAGAACTTTGTTCAACAGATATGTTCTCAGTGTGCCCAGAGAGAGAAATATCTCCCTCTACCTAGGATTGAACTCACAGCCTCCTGATTGTGAGACGAGAGCTCCACTTCTAGGCCACCCCAGCATTCCATTTTCACTATCCAGAGTCCCCAGATAAAATTAGAAAGTCATTGTTGGAGAGCTCAGACCGGCCTTCACAAGCATTTTCAGAGGTGATAGGAGTGCAAATAAAAAGTTATTGATTTAGATCAGAGGCAGATGGTACTGAATGAGAGGGACTGCAATCTGAGTTAGATGAAGTGAAGCTCCTATTGTCTCATCCACCGTGGCAAAGCAGGTTCAGCTATGATCTGATGGTCTTAGCTGCCAATGCATTATCTTCCCATTAGTAAGATTGTTAATCCATTCAGAGTGTTAGTTTGTCTCTCTTCACAGTTTATAAAGAACACCCAGGAAAAGTGGCACAAGTTATGTCATGTTGTCAGAGAACTATCTATGATTTATTACTGCCAGAGAGGTACAAAGCGTTCAGCTTCTGTAGGTTCTCTCAGTTCAGTTGTCACACAGTTTGCCATTAAATTTCAACTGCTTAGAAAAGGTTGATCACTGAAAGGAAAGACAAATGCAGAAATATAATTTCTATGGACAAGAGAGGTGAATTTGTCATGTCAAATAATATAATTATGCCTATTCGTTGACTGACTTGCTTTGTGAAATGCATTGCATGTTCTTTCAGTTTAATGGCTCATCCGCCCAAACACATAAAGTGTTCAGTATATTTACAAAGTACCATAATTACAAATAGCAAGCATTAAAAAAGCAGCATTAAAAATCATACTAATATAGCGACAGCACAGATCCATTTGCAGGTTGAATTAAAACCATACTAAAACTATGAGAAACTAGAAAGTGAATGAAAGAGGACTTTTTGTTTGCACTCTCTCCCCAAAAAAGCATAAGAAAGAAGCAATAAATACATAGATAGGAAAATTTTGCCTTCTAGTCAAGTTTATTCCTGCCACTGCCCCCTGAAATTTCTTGGAGAGGTTTCTCAGAAGTGTATTAACTGCTGAGAGTGATAGGCTCAAAGTCACCCAGTTGGTTTCATGCCAAAGGTGAAACTAGAACTCACAGTCTCCTGGTTTCTAGGCTGGCATCTTACCCATTACACCAAACTAGCTTTAGAAAGAGCTAACACCTAACATCAAAAATGTCATCAAAAAAGCACAACAAAGAATGTTCTTTCTGTGCCAACTCAGAAAGCTCAAACTGCCCAAGGAGCTGCTGATACAGTTCTACAGAGGAATTATTGAGTCTATAGTCTGCACCTCTATAACTGTCTGGTTTGGTTCTGCAACCCAACAAGACAGGCACAGACTTCAGAGGATAATTAGGACTGCAGAAAAAACAATTACTACCAACCTGCCTTCAGTCGAGGAGCTGTATACTGCACAAGTAAAAAAGAGAGCTGTGAAAATATTTACAGACCCCTCACATCCCGGACATAAACTGTTTCAACTCCTTCCCTCAAAACGATGCTATAGAGCACTGCACACCAGAACAACTAGACACAAGGACAGTTTTTTCCTGAAAGCCATCACTCTGCTAAACAAATAATTCCCTCAACACTGTTCAGCTATTACAAAGTCTGCTCTAGTATTACTGCTAATCTTCTCATCACTTCTTATAACCCATCCCCTCCCACTTGTGACTGTATGACTGTAACTTTGTTGCTTGTATCCTTATGATCTATATTGACTGTTTCCTAGTATGATTTGATTGCTTATTGTATCCTATGACTATCATTAAGTATTGTACCTTAAGATTCTTGACTCTTGACGAATGTTTCTTTTCTTTTATGTACACTGAGAGCATTTGCACCAAGACAAATTCCTTGTGTGCCCAATCACACTTGGCCAATAAAGAATTCTATTCTGTTCTATTCTGTTCTGTTCTATTCTATTCTATTCTATTCTATTCTATTCTATTCTATTCTATTCTATTCTATTCTATTCTATTCTATTCTATTTAGCCAATATGTCTATGGCAATTCTCAATCATCCAGGTCATGGTTGTCCCAAAGGTGCTTTTCCAAAGGTAACTGGACTTTCTTGGTTTTTTAATTGAAAACATTCTGCTTCTCAACCAATGAACTGAAGAAACATCTTGGGTGAGAAGCAAAACATTTTCAAAGGAAAAAAAAACCCAAGAAAGTCCAATTGCCTTTTGGAAAAACACATTTGTGATATTTATCCAATGCAAAAGACAACATATTGGATAATTTGATCTTTCTGGATCTATATCTAAAAAGCAGCACAATAAAGTAGGTCAAACATTGATTTGGAACTGTTGCAGCTGGTGTGACTTTGAGAGAAACTGCTAAGCCCCACTTAATAATTGGGCCTTTCAATCTTCTGATTCCCAAACCTTTATATAACACATTTAAATGAATTCTTCCCTATTTTGGGTTGCTCTAAGTTTTACAGATCTATGTTGATATTCTTCACACTGCCATCAGAGTCCGGCCTATATTGGCGAGTCTGAGCTTTAGGAAAGTTATCAGTCAATAGGGTTTCATCCAAACAGCCTTCAAGCTGTCCAATAACCAACAAAATTCTTCCTGTCCATTCACAGAATGGGTTTAGGAATTAAAAAAACATCATTATTTTTCATTTTATTTTTTTATCAAATTTAGAAACTGCCCATCTCATTGTCCTCCAGTGACTCTGGGCAGTATAATTTTCTCATCTTCATCTTTCTGATATATAAAAGTTTATCTACATGTGTTTGACGAATCATAATAAATAATATCTTTTTGAAGGTTGCTCTATGAAAAAAGAAAGTGAAGGAGGATTACCTTTAAAAAGATTACAAAGTGAACTAAAGTGAATGTTCCAAATGCTACAACTCCTTATGGCACTTTTACTTAATTATACTGTATATGTATATATTTGTATGTATAAGTAAGCACAAGGCTTGAGTGAAAAATAATGCCCTCAATGTTATAAGTTGCCAGAAATGGCAATCCTCATGCACTAGGAACTCTGGTGTTCCTTAACATCTGTTCTTTCATTTCACTGGGTAGGAAATGGTGGTGAAAAAAAGGCCGTGCTGATATTGTTTGTGAAATGAAAGCCTGCAGGAAGAACTCATCAATGCACTTTAAGCAATGGGCAATTTTTTAAAAAAAATTTACAGATGAAAATATTCACTACTGAATGTAGTTTGTGTACAATAGGAGTACTATGAATACTGTTTGATACCTGGCTAAAAGATGTCAAGAAGGTGAAATAGGAAGAACTGATTTTGTGTGACCAAAATAGATGACTGGTGATAACAGCCAACTTTCAGAAGACAAAGGTTGATAGCCTGATGAAGGACAATCAGTAGATCACTCAAAGGGAACATTTTGGAAAGCTTGGTATCCTCCAGGAATGTGTTGGTGATATTATTTATGTTCTTTGATACTGGAAGATGGGTCATGGAGGCGACAGAGATAAAAACTTCAAAAGCTTAAATTTGCCAGCAGTTGTTGCCATGCACTGATAATGAAGGTAAAGTGTGTCCCCACAGCATCATGACAGCTGACAAAACAGGAGTTCAATATTATGATCTAGAAATAAAACATCAGTCCATAGAATATTATCATAAATCTTCTCTTCAATCAATCAATAATCCAGGCTTCAGGGAAAGAAAACTCATGATTATAGAGATTTTTTTTAAAAAGATGCAATTCAAGTGGAATTGAAAGTGCAATTCAAAAGATGTTATTCAAGTGGATGTCCTTGAACCTATCACCGCTATCAAATCAGATAACACTCAAACTTCGAAACAATGTCTAAGCAGAATTCAGAATGCAAGAAGGAAATTTTGCCGCACTATGACAGTGCTAGGCCTCACAAGCCACCTAAGAGACAAATGCAAAGCTTTATTGTCTGATCTTCCTTACTGTCTACATTTAGCACTGGGTGATTTCCACCTTTTCCCAAAATCGAAGGAATAACTTTGTGGGCATCTGTTTGACTGAAATGAAGAAATAGAAAACACTCTCAGACCTTGACAGAAGAGACAAAGTTTGGAATTCTTTTATAATGACTTTAAGAAGTTGTGGGTGGTTGATGGAACAGCTACAATTACGTGGAAAAGGGTAACAAAACAGCCATTTCAATTACTATTTAAATATCCCTATCTAAACTAAAGTTGTGGAGGTAAACTTTTGATTCATCTTAATATGTATATGTTCACGTATACATAATATTTATTTATTTTTATTTATTTATTTATTTATTTATTTGATTTGCCAATTGTTTACAAGATAATAAGTATAAGCGTATACATAGTTGTGAATACATGAAATGGGTACATATAAGAAAAATAAAAAAATAAAAGAATAAGAGAAACAATAGGACGGGACGGTAGGCACGTTGGTGCGCTTATGCACGCCCCCTACAGACCTCTTAGGAAGGGGGTGAGGTCAATAGTAGACAGTCTAAGGTTAAAGTTTTTGGGGTTTGTGTCATATGTAATGACACCTCAAAGAAATTTATAAATTTAGGATTTACATCAGGTTTATAGTTACATTTAGCACTGTCACAACCCTTATTAGATCTTGAAACTTCAAGATCCACCCTGAGAAATGTACAAGGGATCCACCCTGAGAAATGTACTCACTTAAATCTTTAGTTCCAAAGCATCAGAACATTGGAAGGAATCCCTGGGTGATCTTCTGACTCGCCTCTTTACCCTGGCCATATTTCACTACAATAATCTGTGGTTCTGTTCTGAACCTATCATATCTTTGTGATCATTTCCATGGCAATAATGCGTTGTAATGAAAAGTTCATTCATTAGCTAATTTAGTACTAGTGCAACAATGAAATTGACCACTTGGGAAGAATCCTGAGTGCGAGCTCTCTTTACAATCAGTAAACAAGCTGCATCATATTTTTCAATTTGTTGTCATCCAGAATGTTATTACTTTTAACCCACCTGAGCTTGTCTATTTCATTTTTCATACATGTGTCAGAATGTTCATTTCCAATCTAATAAATTTCTTGTGTATTGATTCCTTGAATGGCACTTTGGGAGTTTGGCAGTGATGGGATTCAAATAATTTAACAACTGGTTCTCTGCCCTAATGATTTCTTCCAACAACCAGTTCACCAAACTGCTCAGAAGGTTAACAACCGGTTCTCCCGAAGTGGTGCGAACTGGCTGAATCCCACCACTGAAATTTGGTAACAGCAAACATACCAAAACAGTATTTTGGTATGTTAATAGAAAGCTAATATTTTTATACCACCAGTCTATGAGTCTAGACATATTCTAGGCAACTGTAGTCCACAACATTTTTCAGTGTTGCCTATCTATGTACAGTATGTAGTTTCAAATAATCATTTGCAAAAAAGAAATTAGTATGTGTCCATCACTACTACTTTCTTGGGGTTTGATTCTTGCCTTTCCAGCCTACAGACTTGAAACCTCTTATTTTTAGGAAGACATTTTTGAAGAGCAAAATTGGCTCAGTTTCTTCCAACAAGGATATATTATATCTGAGCTGGAATCCAGACCACTTGAAGAGTTTTTTGGGTGCATAAAAGAGAAGTTCAGGCTTTTTTAAAAAGTTATTTCTACATTTATAAAGTTGCCAACTCAAGATGATTTTCTGCATTCATGAATTACAAACAAACTGAATATAATAATTCAGATAAAAATGGGAATAATAAAGAATATTGTCAATTTAACACTCATTACTGGGGTAATGTATCAGTGGAAGAGCATCTTATAACACTTTTTATTGTTAATTCAAATTGGATTTGCTTTTTTTGTCTTCCATTGATACTCCCATTGTTGCAGATCAATTGTCCTGTTTATATTCTTCATAATCCATTTGATTATGCCATCTTTAATTTGTTCTGTCTCCAAATCAGATTCCAGTAGCAATTTATATCTAAGCTCTAGCAGGTGTTCTATATCTTTAATTATGGGCATTTCAAATCCAAAACCATCTCTAAGCTTACCACCTTGATTTTGTACTTTCTTCTGGACTATCCAGTTTTTCTGGAGAATCATAGAATCATAGAGTTGGATGGAACCTTGGAGATACAGTACAACTCCCTGTGCAGCGCAAGAATCCTCAGATGGCTGTCCATTCTGTCTGGATAGAGGAATTAAGAAGGCATTTCTAATCACTCTATCAAGACATTTGATTAATGTCATTTTTGTTGGGTAAATAAGTCTGATATATTTCATGAGTTTTCTGTACATTAATAGTTTTTAGCATAATCTTCAGGGAATATATGTATATTTAATATTAAAACCAGAAGAGGTAATTTTGGACTTGCTCTTTTTTGGTTTTAATTCCAAATTTTGAATTTCTTTTCTTCCATTCAATCGTGTGTGATTCTCAGAGACTACCTGAACGAGTTCCTGCAGTTTTCTTGGTGATGTTTTTCAAAAGAAGATTGCCATTGTCTACTTTCTAGGACTAAGAAAGAGTGACTGGTCCAAGGACACCCAACTGGCTTTGTGGCTAAAGTGGGACTAGAACTCCCAGTCTCCCAGCTTCTAGCCTCATGCCTTAACCACTGTATCAAAGAGGCTCTCATATTTTGAATAAGCTACTTCTAACATATTTCTTCTACTTGCATCACTTCTTTTCATATCAGTCCAAAGGTATTTATGTCCTAGCTGTATTTTAGTTATGCGTTGTGACATATCCTTTATTCAGTCTTGTTACAAATTCATATGATTCCATTATATGGTTCAGTGAATTTTGTTTGTTTTGTAGACTTGAAGGATTATAAATTAAATATTAAAGTCAGCATCTTCAGCAAGGCTTCCATATAATTTGACTTCCTTACAAGATAATTGAGAGTTGTCTTTTCTTTTTTTTAAATAAAGTTTTATTGAGTTTTAACAAAACAAATAAAGCATCTTATTTGAGTACAGCATGGTTCCAGGTTATCACATTTCCATACAGACACAATTTCATATGCATATTCATCTTATGTATTCAACTTCATATCTTATTACTCTTTTCCCAACTTCTCACTATTTCTCCCTTTACTTCTCTTAATTTTCTTTTATGGTTATCTCATTTTCTTCTTATTCAATTGTATTTCTTTTACCTAAATTTCTATATCTTTTTATTCCTTATACTTATACTTTCGTCTGTCTTGTTTACAATTTCATATGTTCTCTTCCAACATTCTTAAAAAGCAAAATTCCCCCTATGATTGCCAATCGGAGTGCAACACCTTTAAGTCTTATTGTTATTATCATATGAAATCTCATTAAACATTAAATTTGTGCATTCTAAAATTGTAACATTCAAATTTCTAATATCTATTTTATATCATATTTTATATCATCATTCAGACTCTGCTTGGTACTTCCCCTTGAAAATGTAAAAAGAAAAATTCTAAAAACATAGCAAAAACAATATATATATATAAACATTAGTAAACAAAATAGTTATTCAAATTCATTCTAGTATTGGTATGAACCTTGTAGATCTTTCACGTTTCTTTTCAATATTTATCAATCTTTGAGAACAATTGAAATGTTTATCTCCCTTCTTCACTATTACATTAATTGTTAATAAGCATACCATTGGATAGTCGTACAGTTTTATCTTGCAAATTATTTACTATTAATAAGCAAAATAATTATTCAAATTTATTCTAGTAACTGGTATAAATTTCCTTATAAATCTTTCACATTTCTTTTCAATATTTTATCAATCTTTAGAAACAATTACAATGGTTCCCTCCCTTCTTTATTATTGCATTAATTATAAATAAACATACCATTACATAACAATACAATTTTATCTCATAGATTATTTACTTATTTCATTTCTAACTCATTACAGTATTCTACTGTCACAACACTATCTTTTGTACCTTTGCAGAATCCTCACTTTTAACTTAATTTAGCCATTGTCTCTGTGTTTTCTAGCTGAGCAAATACCTTTAATCCTAGTACGTTTCCCCTTTTTCTTTATTCCCTGCTTTCGTCCCTCATAAGTTTTTTCCCTTTCTATCTCCCTCCCCGCTTTTTTCTCATCCCTTTTTTTATACCCTTCTCTCTCTAATTTTCCCTTCTGTAGTTTTCTTTTCTGCTTCTTCTTACTGTTATACTTCTCTTTTGGACTATTTTTCTTTTTGGCTGTTCCCTTTGATCTCAAACTTTTAACTCATTTCCCCCTTTTTACCACACTTTGCATTATTTGATCATTGAAAATGGCTTCTTCTTTGCCCCGCCCTTCTTCTTTCTCTTGAAGCTTTCCCTTTTGCTTTTCATTGTTCAGGATCTCCATTTCAAAAAATTCAAATACGAAGCCAAAGGATCTTCCTCCCCTTTCTGCATCTTCTTTCTGTTTTTTAAGACTCATCTTCAATTCCTCCAGGAGTGATGCCATTTTAAACACTTTTGAACAACCACCCAATTGACTTTAAGTAAAAACAGAAAAAGAAAAAAAAACCAATGCCAAAAACTTTTTTTAAAATCACCAAATGATCCCAGACTGTTCCTTCTTGTTTCTTTCCTTTCCTTTTCCTTTCCATGGGTTACTGTATCTTTTAATAAGATTTCAGTTATAATGTATCCTCGGGAGTCTTTTCAAAGTTTCACTGTTAATCCTCTTTATTTTTCCAGGTGGCACTCCATTTTTTCATTATTCCAAGTTCCACCCTTTTGCCTCCACTCTTCTCCTTTTTATGGCTTTAAAATGACCAAGAAAAAAATCTTTATTCTCCTTTTGACACTTAGATTTCAGCTTAAAGTTGCCTATTAGTGTCAAAATAGATTAGCATAAATTTCTTTCCATACCATTTGTAATTGTCAATATAAAGGTAAAAAAAGGGGGTTTTAACCTCCTTTTCTCTCTTCTTCACCGCTTAAAGATCTTCTTTCAGAAGTATCCCTCTAAGTACTTTTAGATTCAGGGTACCTTGCTTAGATATTCTCTGTTGTTTATGCCGGTCTGTCCTGCTTTCCTCTTTGTCTTCCTCCTGCACAATCTTATCCAGTCGGGTTCTTCTTTCAGGTGGCCATTTCTGACCACCGCTGCAACCGCCTTCGGGAAAGAGAGTTTAGACCAGCCAAGGAGGAGAGATTTGGCTCCCCTCCACTCGGCTAGCAATCTCCCCCTTCTTCACCACCTCTACGGGGTGGCTTCAGCCCCGAATCGAAAGGATCAGGGCACTCCACTGGCGAGCACAGATCAAAACCATGCATGATCGTGGATTTTGGTCTATCACTGAAGAAACCCAAACCGGAAGTCCCAGAGTTGTCTTTTCTGAACATTCAATAACATTCAACATTTGGCCTTACATGTACCTTCTGCTCAGTGGTGGGATTCAATTTTTTTACTACCGGTTCTGTGGGCGTGGCTTGGTGGGCGTGGCAGGGGAAGGATACTGTAAAATCTCCAGTCAGAGGTGGTATTTGCTGGTTCTCTGAACTACTCAAGATTTCCGCTACCGGTTCTCCAGAACTGGTCAGAACCTGCTGAATACCACCTCTGCTTCTACTATTGCCTTTGTGGGTGGCCTTCAATGATTAGCAACACTTTCATTTTATGACCTAATTGTGAGTAATGTATTCCACTGGTTTTAAGTAATCAAACTGCAATTAAGTTTAGTTCATTTTGACAGCTCTCTCAACAGATGTGGGCCATCATTTGAAAAAGTGAGAATCACTATTATTTCACAAGGTTGTCATGGCAAACAAATCACATTGTTCATTAAACCTGTTATACAAATTAATGAGGAGGAGGAGAATTGCCACAATTCCTTAGATGGTGAAATTCTTAATTTCCCTATTAAATGCACCCTTTTCGTTCTACTATATAGTGCTCATTGTATTGTATTCATTGCTATGGTTACCAGCTATAGCACCATTCTAGTGACTTTTGTCAACTGTCACTTTAATTATATTTTTCAAGCTTATTTTTGCCCCTTTGTGACATTTTCATGACTGCCAGGCACCCAGCATGGCAACCGGTACACTTCCAATGAACTGAGTATATTTTAGAAGTGTAACATTCATTGACTTTAATGGGAAACTGAAGGCTAAAATGCTCCTTTGATGGGTAGGGTAAATGTTAGACTCTACATTAACAATACACCAGCAAGACATATACTTGTTAAATTTATTCTTTATAAGCAATCATTTCAACATCTACTCTTTGAAACTACAGGGGTAATTTTTTTCTTCTACACATATCAAGTAACATCTCTGCTATGCACTTGGAAGAGCCACAGACAACTAGAAAATTAATCTTACCTTGTTATTCTGGAAACAGAAAATGTCCTTGAATTTGAGACATGAAAGAAATGTTGCTTCTCATTATCTTTAAAAATTTACCTGGCTCGTTCAGGTCTTTTCTATCCTATTGTTTGATATGACCACAAAATAAGTCATTTATTCATGAATACATGTCCATGGGTACCTATGCAAATTTAGACTGATCATAAACAAGTCTCTCACCATAAGTATTGAGGCACATTACAAAATGAAACCAAATAAAAACCATTTACTAGTTTTAAGACAAAGATTCCTGTTTTAAAATTAAGTGGTAAAAGCTACGATCTAAATGGCCAAGCCTGTATTTCTTTCTGCTAGAAATATTTAACCTGTCCATTCAAAACAAGCATGAGTTACTTAAAATTTATATTTGCAAGTTAAGTTTCAGCAAAAGTTACCATAACTAAAAAGAAGCCCAACATGGGACTTCTGGTTTGAGCTTCTTTGGCGACAGACTGAAACCACGTCTCTGTGTGGTTTCAATCCATGCTTGCCACTGGAGTACCCCAAGCCGGCTGGTTTTGGGTCTAAGCCACCACGTAGAGGTGGTGAAGAAGGGGGAGACTGCCTGCAGGGTTGAGGAGAGCCACATCTCTCCTCCCCAGCTGGCCATTACTCCCTTTCCTGAAGGCGGTTGTAGCGGTGGTCAGAAATGGCCACCACAAAGAAGAACTCGACTGGAAAAGAATGTGCAGGAGGAAGATAAGAAGAGAAAGTTTTGGTTGACTGAGTCAAACAGCAAAAGCAACAAATAAGGTACCCTGGAATTGAAACTATTAAAAAAACCCAATAACGTTGTTCCCTAAGAAGATTTCTAAGCTGCGAAGGAGAGAGAAAAAGGAAAGGATTTGTTTGTTTGTTTTCCTTTTCCTATACTGACAGCTAAGAGACCTAAGCAAGAAATTGGAAAAAAATCCACTTTGACATTAATAGGCATTTAATGCTGAAAATAAAAAGTCAAAGGGATAATAAAGATTTCTGGACAATTAAAAGCTTTTGGAAACAGGAAAGGAGAGAAAAAGAATAAAAGGGCAGGATCTGGAAGGGAGGAGACTGCCTGGAATTAAAAAGAACTTACATCAAAATCTCAAGACTTCCAAAAGATACATCTTAACTGAAACATCGCAACAAAATAGTAAAACCCCAGGAAGAGAAAGTGAAAAAAGAAATAAGAAGAAACAGCTTGGGACTATTTGGATTAGTTGGTGATCTCTGGATTCTTGGTTATTGCATTTGAATGACTAAAATCAATCGGCTGGTTGTTTAAAACTGTTTAAAATGGCTTCACTTTTAGAAGAACTGAAAATTGAACTTAAAAAGTACAAAGAAGATGCACAAGAAGGGAGACGTTCTTTTGGCTTCGTATTTCAGTTTTTAGAAATGGAGATTTGGAACTATGAGAAACAACAAGAAATGCCTGCAGAACAAGAAGATTGGGACAAAGAAGAAGCCATCTCTAATGAACAAGTAATCTTAGGTGGAGGGAAAAAAGGAAAGGGGGGAAAGAGAATGGAAAGTTTAAGATTGGGAAAAGCAACCCAAAAAAAGGAATAGAGTGAAAAATAAGTATAAAATCAGAAAGCAACAGAAGAGGGAAATGCAGAAGAGAGAATTAGAAGTAGAGAGACAAGGGGGTAAAAAGGGGAGGGAGAAGAAGAGAGGAAAGAAAGAAAGGAAAAGAAGTTATAAAAGACAGAAACAAAATATAGAGAAACAGGGCTTATTTAGAGATAATGGGTGAAAATCTAATGGAAAAAGGGATTCTGCAAAGGTACATAAGATAGTATTGTTATATTAGAAATAGAAATAATTTCAGAAAATATGAAACAATGTATGATTAAAATGTTTGATAAAATAGTTATCGTAACTTTGTGAAATGCTTGTCAATAAATAAATGTAACAAAATGAATATTTAATGATTTACAAAACATATGTGAAGAGAAACAAGGGAAAAATTAATTATGGAGATTATATGTGTCTTTAAGGAAGTATGATATTTAATTGAAAAGAAATGTTAAAGATGTTAAGACTTTAATGATTATTGATAGAACTGAATTGGAATGGAATGAGGGTTTATAATTACATATATTTATAATCCTTTTTTTTTAAAGAATATAGTGTGTATTATAAGAATGTACCAAGCAGAATTCGATTGGAAGTTATGTATTATGTATTATATTGAAGGTCATAACCTTAAGGTATATATTGAAGTTTAAATAAGAGTTTAATGGATATAATTAAAAGATGTAAAGGTGTCATACTCCAATTAGTAACTACTGGAGAAAATTTGTTTAATGGGAAAAGATAATATGAAATTGAAACAGAACAGACAAAAGTATAAATATAATGATTTGAATTGAGATGAGATAATCAAAATAAAATTGAGAAAATTAAAAGAGGGGAAAAACTATATAGAAAATGTAGAATAGTATAAGATATGGAATAGAACACAAAAAATTGAACACATGAAATTGAGTTTGTGTCTGTATAAAGAAGTTCAACCTGGGCCCATGCTAATGCTATTTTCAAAAAGATGTTTTACTTTTATTTTGTGTGTGTGAAAACCCAAATAAAACTTTATTTAAAAAAAAGAAGAAGAAGAAGTCCAACATAGCTGTCTGTGGTGTGGAAGACAAGGACCAGTGATCTGTATGTTTGCTCAGTTAGCTGTCCCAGAGGAAAACTTTGGTTGGGTATTTTTGACCCTTCCTTTTTAAGTCTTCTTATCTTGAAATTGGATTTGGATTAAAACCTCTGTATGGACTTTATCCTGTCAGTAGTTCCTTAAGCAGGACTGCAATGAAATGTCCCTTCAAACAGATGACATTTCTGGAATCCAACTGGAACTTAGGATACATAGCCATCCTATGCTTCTCAGATCTTTTCTCTTCTTCTTTTCTTTGCCAGGAGACCCTAAGTTTCAGGTGAAGGGCCTCAGATTGGAAAGTGAAATAACCAAAGTCATGAATATCTGGACAAATCCTTTTGTCTCACATGGGACTTTTTAGATTTCCAGTCTTTTGTTGCACCACAGCAGAAGGAGGTCACTAATTTTGGGGATTCAAAGCCAACGGATCCATGCCTGAGGTAGAAGCTGAAAGGATCGGTTGAACAAACCAAACGTTAGCGAAACTAAAGAACACCACCTTACAATACAGACAGAAAATTATTCACATATGAGGAAACAATGCAAGAAATTCAGTGCAGACCAAGAGACATTCCTCCACTATTGGGCATCTTGTTCTTATCCATGGCAAATCAATATCCCCCAAATGATTCTAGCAAAGCCCAGCAAAATACGCTGTCTCAGGATATGATTGCTTTATTCAAAATTGCAAAATTAGTGTCAGCCATAGTGCCATATGCTCCATTCCTTTTCTTTGTATGTATAATGACAGCCCATTGCAAAGCCTCAGTCCAGAGTAGGCCTATGCTGAGGTTGACACAAAGCAAGTTCTTTACAGCTTCTATGTAATTACTCATACTTCTAATTCAG